>NW_019524741.1:180361-196003 GCF_002814215.2 Seriola lalandi dorsalis | reverse complement strand
ACTCCCACTCCCACCCCCATGCCCCCACACCCACCCCCGTAGAGGGCATGTACAAGGGTCCTGAATAACAGGAAGTGGAGGGGCAGGAAGTTGAGTCTTGTCTGCCCACGGCCTGTGGTAGGATACTGAGGCTAACGCTGCCTTGCACAGGAAGCACAACTGTCACGGCTATGCTCAAGACTTTGGCTGCTGTCCATCACCTTCAAAGAAGTGGAGGCATGCTCTTCTCACATAGTAGTTGCTTCTTTAACACAAGTCAGACAGTATGAGTGTTTGAATAACATTTAATATATTAGATTTGACTGGAAAAGATTATAGTGGTATAGATTGAGCTGACACAGTTTTATTATATCACAAACATACAGAGTAACACTGGCCACCTTTTCTGTTCATTAGGTGAACCCCTGCAACTGAAATTTACCATGTAATTTCATGTTACCTTTTATATAGAACAACAGTTGAGGAAGTATTGCCTCGACTTTGTGTAGAGTGAACAGAGGCTCACAAGCAGAGAGGGAGGAGGAGATGCTGGATCCAGTAATTACACTGGGAATTGAGCATGTTTTATTGATTGTGAAAAGGGCCAGGGCTGTCACCAAGACTCCCATTGTCTCCACAGGAGGAGGATGCAGACTGGCCCTCCTGTCAGTTGACCAATCTCACACCGCGACATGGAGGACCAGTACGGCTCTGGTCAGAAATGACTGTTATGCTTAGTTTAGTTGTGATGGATTAAGCATATTTCAAAACTGTGTGTGTGTGCGTGTGTGTGTGTGTGTGTGTGTGTGTGTGTGTGGGGGGGGGGTGTTTGTTTGTGTTCAACAGTGAAGCATGGACTCGTTATGTTAGACATGTCATATTGACTCTCTGTCAAGCTGATGTGGTTGTTCCTATGGCGACATATTCTCTGCACATTGATTTATGTGTTACAAATGTTTGGTAAGCATCTTTCAGAAGTGCTGGACTAGTTTATATCAAAGGGAACTAGGTGTATGTATCATATCAAGGTCCTTTTACAGAGTATGTACAATGTGCTGCTCTGTATGTGCAAACTAGGCCCGGCCTGATATGACTTTTTATAACCCAAACTATTGATTGATACCGACCACCGATCTGATACCAGTGCTCTTTTTTTTTTTTGTCCAAAGTGTAAAATTTGAAAACATGTCTGTGTAGGAGTTATTAAGAAATTGTGTATGTGAACATAGCAACGGGCAGACCGTCAACTTTAACAGATGAAACACACAGTTTGTTGTATACGATTGCTGGTGTTGTGTACAAGTACAGACCTTACAAATAGCTCTGAGCTGCTGTGATCAGAGATGTTCAGATCTGACGCGGCACTCACTGCCCTTGGCGCGTCCACATGGAAAAAGCTACCCTTAGCATAATTACATGTTGTCCCTGCTTTTTTAACCAAATGAAAACCCACCTGTTAGGCAATGTATCTCATCCAGTAGTGTTGTTTTAACTCCAGTTTACCAGTGATGTGTCTCTAGTGCAAACATGGTTAATGACCTCAGCTATTATTCTTCCTGTCATTACTCGCAGAGTGATATATATGAGTTACTGACGTGGGACTTTTGCAGTAGTCCTGTTTACACTGAGTGCACAAGTATCAACCTTGTGGCTGTATGTCTTCATTGATGTGGCCTCATAGCCTCAAGTTGTCCTGCTTCTGCTTCTAGGCAAAGTTTCCCCCTGTTTCCTTTTCTCTTTTTATGTTTATTTCTTTGTCTGGCAATTTCTAACACACAGACACAGACACAGACACAGACACAGACACAGACACAGACAGACACACACACACACACACACACACACACACACACACACACACGAAAAGAGCACATGATTTAGACCATAAACAGATACTCTGTCCCATTCTAGCACTCAGGAGAAGTCAGAGTATCAGGCACAAACATGTACTCTGCCACAGTACAGACATTGTTCTCCTTTGTAATCTGAAAATCTTCTGACATGTTTATCTGGGTATTGGTGCCAGCTGAAAATTTCCCACTTAGTTGTAGAGATTGAAATTGCGTTATTAGATCCACGCTATTAGATTATTGTGATCATTCAAATCCTGAAAATAAGATTTTGTCAGCATCATGTTTTAGCTTTTGACTAACTTTTGATGAATGTGGACACTAAGTTGGGAGCGTGGCACACCTGCAGTCTGAAGGCCCTCTCAGCTTGTCATTTTGTATCTGTGTAAGAGAAAATGTCATGACACAGTCTGATATGCCTGTAGACTTGAACTGTCCCGCAGTGACAGCTCCTCTTCATAAAGACAGGATGGAAGTGTGCGCATGCGTTCATATGTGCTAGAATGTCTGAACTCTCTCTTTCACTTTTAGACTATATTATATTAACATTCATCAACATCCATAAACAGGCAGTGACTTCACTGCCACACTTCCAATTCCAGTAAATTCGCTGAGGGTTTCAGTATTGAAGGGTTATGAAATTATCACTTTTTGCAACTTGCATCACATTTACTTTCATGGTGGCTCATGTATGTTTTTGGGGGAGCTGAACCCAGTCCCCGACCTGACCTTCCTCTAAGTCGAACACTGCTTTGTCAGTTAGTGTGTGAAATGGTGAATGAACAAGAGCACCGTCATTCTCCCTGGCCTGTTGTGATGTGGTTTGGGGAAATTCTTTGTGGGGGTTCAGGCGGTTACTTTCCTGGCTCAGACTGCCGTGCGTGGGTAGTTAGTGAGGTGATCTCAGTCAAGTTTGCCTACAGTGGAGCCCCGATTCAGACAGCCAGACACCATAATGCCAGTCCATCTGTAACCCATAATGACTGTGTGCCACTGGAACTGGTCATTTTCATTTTCACTGCCAATTCGGCCCCTGGCTTCCTCGCCTCACAACTGCTGACTGCATGTAATGGCCTGAGTTGTTAACCTTTCTACATATGTACCCATAGGGGAAATGCAGTTGTTTAGACATTTTCTATTTGCTGGATATAAGTGATGGATGGGCCGCCGGGGACGGGGGGCTATATCTCTTCTTGCAGAGAAGCAGAGACAGGACACAGTTAGATGTTCCCTGGGGAACAAAGCGGTCTGAACCACTGGCCAGGTTACAAGCTCATGTGGGAATACACCCACCCCCACCCTCCACATCCCCACTGGCTTCTCCACCAGCCCAGGAGATTTCAGCTACTGTCAACCCCAGACTGGGCGCTCTCTTAATCATCTTAAGAGCAAAGCTGGCATCAGGGTGGGTCAGCTCAGGAAGAGCAAGGAAACAAAATCCTCCTGCCAGCTCCGCTACAGCTCACCAATTAACATGTAACTTGTTTGTTTAATCGCCTTTTAAATGTAAGCTTTTAACAGAGCCTTTAGAATGATCAAATAGTGGTTAACGCATTTCGATCATTCGGATTCGCGTTACGGTAGATTATAGAGAGTTCAATACAACTTGTGTGTGACTCTTGTATAGCTTCTGCCCTTAAAGTGTGAGGCCGTCTTTCATTGACTTCAGCTGTGGTTCAAGTGCAGCAGCTGAGGAGATAAGGGCACGCCATGTGGGTCTCATACTTTCTGAATGTGCTTGAGAACACAACACAGAGCCCTGCGGTGCTTTGAAGTGCCTAAGGAGACATTGTTGAGTATCAAGTTAACTTTCTGTTTTTCTCCCTCTCCCTCTCTCTCTATCTCTCTTTCTTTCTCTATTTGGTCGTCTCGCAGATTGCGGTGTGGTCTGCCGAAGAGCAAAGAGTGCATTGAGAAGGGTGAAAGAGCGTATACAAGAAGAGAGACTGTTACACGATGTGCTAGGAGCGTGGAGGAAGAAAGCTTGTTGTTTTTCTGATATTGTTGAGGTGTCAGAGAGACCGGAAAGGACGCAGCCATGGGGCGGAAGAAGATACAGATCACCAGGATCATGGATGAGAGGAACAGGCAGGTGAGTGTCACGATTTTTCTTTACTACACTTTCTATCTGGAGGACTTTTCTAAAAGTTCAAATACGTTATATAATGCATATAGGAAATATGAACAGCAGGATCACTAGGCTCATATTCTCCAAACTTATTTTACAATATGCTACTGTACTTACTTTACTTTGTGTCTGAAAAAACAAAAGTCTGCTCTGTACCTGTACGAAGGTTACAGTCTTACTCTATTTTCCTTTCTGCCTTGGTCCAGAGTTCAGCAGCTGTCATGGTGTGCATGGATCTAAACAGACATACCTCCCTCCCCAAAGTCCTGGCCAGCTGAACAGGGACCATGACATTTCTTTGTCAGTGCGGTCGTATTTACAGACATGATTCCCCTGCCACCCTGCAATTTCAGCCAGAGAAGTTGATGAGGCAGCAGGAGCGCTGGGCTGCAGCGGGGGCCTCATGGCGTGGGAGTGAACTGAGGCTAGCGAGGAGCACAGCGAGCCGCCTGTGGCCTCCCCACACTGTAGGGCTTGTCCCCTTGGCCTGGCAGTATGGCTGGGCCCCTCTGCTGTAGCTCTATGTGTTTGCAGCTGTTTGGTAGTAATTAGGAGCAGCCACTGCACCACAGCACCCTCTCATTTGCAGGGTGGGTCAGCAGGACACACAGCACCCTTCTCTGCCTTGGCTACACTGGTCCTGGCTAGCCACAGAGAGGGAGAGAGCTGGAATTCACTCTGTCTGCTCACGTTAAATATAAACTCCTAAACAGCAAAACACTGTAGAAAACAGCCTGGGTCTGTTTGAAACAAGAATAACAGGCTTAGATATCTATAGCAGGAAGGCTGGGTCCGTCTCTTTTTTAGATACGCTGCCTTTGATTTAAGAGCTAAGTTGAGGAACCATGAGCGCAGTCTTTGACGAAATATACCAATTAATGTAGATGCGTAGGTTTTCCGTATCCAAGTAGAACGCATCATGTTAAGTCCTCGAAATATAATTTGCATTCCTTCACAGGTGGGACAACTTTCTGCTGTGCACACAAAAAATGTAATAGCGGTACAGTAGTGCTTCCTCTCCTCTGGGTATTAACATGATACGGTTCTATCCAATGGGTACTCTAACTGTGTCTCTATCTGTTACTGTGAGGCTAGCAGTTCAGCCAAGTGCGAAACAACGATCTTCACTGTGGGGCCAGTTGTCAGTATAACACCTGGCTCTGGGTGCGATCCAAACAGGAGGGCAGGAGAGGAATCACTTTTGGATCATTGGTGTAATCTACAGCCTGTACAATGACCAGCATCACTGGGATGGGGGTGGGGGGTGGGGGGGTCACATGAAAAGAGGTTGTCATCTAATCACTAGGTGAGCAAGTTAACCCTTCAAATGATCCATTCTTTACAACGGATATATTAAGGGAGTGAGGGAAGATATTTAGCTCTATTGTTTCACAGGAAAGTGGAGCTGCAGAGAGAGACATTGCTCCTTATTAATGTGTCTCCTAAAGTCTAGTGTTTGCATCAGATTTTAAATGTCTCACTGTATAATTTGTAAGAAAGTTTATCAGCAGAGCGCAGGCGTTTCAGCTCGCACTTAGTTGGTTTTCGCTGGCTCAGCAGAGAATCTGCTATGACAATAGGCCACTGTGCTAAAATAAAGCTTTGGTGTAAAGTGATGTATGCGTGTGTATCTTTCTCTCCATGAAGCACACAGTGCCACCTCCCTGGGGCGTGCGCCGAACCGAGGGGGAATAGCCATTAGCATATGGTCCCCGCTGTTGGAAGACAATTTTAATCTTTATCTGCGCCACTCCGCTACTAGCTATCCATGCTCGTAGCATTAAAATGAAAGAAGTCCTTAAGTGGGCTAATTAGATAGTATTGCTATACAGGATGTTGTGTGGGGACAGTGGGGGCTCCCTTGTATTATCACTGCAAGTGCTTTAGCAGGGCTGTTAACCTTTCAGGATTTATAACACAGAGTGTGGCACAGGCTGAGAGGGTCTGTAATTGCACAATCTATCAGGAATTGTGAGTGCAGAGTTGAGACAGGCAGTGAACTTGGCTGATATTTTTTATTTTGCTTCAAGTCATTACCTACAATGTATACTGACAAGCCATTTTTATAATTCAGAGTAGAAGAAGAAAATGACAAGTACGACAAGATAATAGATAAAACACTGTACAGGTGCTGCTTACATTATGTCTAAGAAAGACCTCTGTGTGCAACTTTATGTTCACACCAATGTGTGGGTCTGTGTTGACTGAGACATGAAGGGCAGCAGAGGTCTCGTCATGCATACTGTAGGAGCCATGGCCTCCGTAAGCGATGGTCCCACAACACAGCAGCAGTCATCAGCCAGACTGACGTGCTGATTGCAAATGAATGCTGCATAACAACCAGAAAACAGCACCGCCCCGGAGGATTCTCCTCATTCACAGTATTCACAGCAATTCTTACCTTTTTCAGACACAGACTCTAAAACACGCTCCGTTTTTCCATCATCTGTATGTCTTTTATAAACATACACATACGGTTTCCAACAGTGGACTCAGATGGACCAGTGAGATTTCACAAAGAGAGGAGCATCTGTTGTGTTTTGACTTGACAGGTTTGAAACCCATGAACCGCACAAAATAACAGAGCCAGTGGCACTCAATGAGCATATGCAGGGTCTTTTACCCACTTCTCAGAGCAGCTGTCATGGTATGCGTGTGTGGATCTACAGGAGGAATGATGGTGAAGGAGGGACGGTACACATTAGTCTTGTAAGTTAGTGTAAGGGAAAGGCTGGTGTAGCCTAGTGAGCGGTGTCTAGTGACGTCCTCTGGATGCCATTAAGCAGGCTCACTGGGGGTAATTGCCCAAGTCATTAAAAGTTTGATGATTTTGCTGCTGGGTGGAGGGTTGCCTGCCCTTGCTGTGGCTCATTTTGGATTTTGCGCTGGCACGTCAAATGCCCGTAGGCACGGAGCAGCTTACTCTCCCTCTCCCTTTCTCTCCGGGGAGCAACACAGCACATACCTCCAACTTTTTTTTTTAATCTTCACCCATTCCTGAAGTTCTGAGCTGCCATCATTATATTTTTGACAGGCAATAAGCTTGCTGATAGACAATTGAAAGAACAGAGGGACACTGTTAAATTTGACAGCCGGGGTATATATTATCATTTTTCCAGATGATTCCTAGTTTCCATAGAACTACATTGAAGTTGAATGATTGTATTTTTTCTGTTGAGTGTTATACAGAGGTTGTGCCTTGTAAAGCATCACTAAAATGCTCACACTTTTAGACGATGCTGAATTATTTATGATTTTATAAACACATCACTCTCAACAAATTGAACAAGCCAATCGTCCTTAAACTGGGTCATTCTCATTATCGATAAGAGATAGTTCTAGTAAAACCTACTTATGTTTTGTTAATTACCATGTCATCCTTTCCACTAAACAGGATCAGTCACGACTACTGTAGGTTTCAAGGTCAATTCCACCCAGTGGATGAGGCCTTTTGCGCCCTCAGTTGTCCACATGGGGATCCTGGGGCTGTCCTCTCTCCCAGCGAGAGCTGATCCAGGCAGACAGTCGCGGTGGCCCTGGCCTGTCTCCCAGGCCCGCACACTCTGGCACCGCGTAGCCAGGGCAGCAGCCACAGGGCCCGGGTCACTCTGCCAGCTGGTGCCAGACCTCCCTGTCTCTCAAGCTCGCTCTCATGTCTGCCACGGGGGCCGTCAGAGGTGGCATGAGGTTCTAATAAGGCCGCTAGCTCCTCACCCCTCTGAAGGTGTTAGTGAGTCAGGCATCTCCTGCCATGCCCCAGTCACAGCTGCACTCCCAGTCCCAGATGTCTTGTTTGTCATCTTGGCACCTCTGCCTGAGGACAGACATTGATAGACCCTTTGATTGACACGTCAACTCTTGTGTGGATACGTGTGTCAGGGTTTGTTGTAGCATATGTTATTATATACTACATACTACAGTTTTCTGTGGCAGAGTTTTTCTAGTGTAGGATGAAAACAATAAAACAAAAAGTAAAAAGTAAAAGCATGGCTGATAGGTTTGTGCTATAGATTTAAGATTCATCTCAGGACAGACTGCAAATTTACACATAGATGGAGGGTTGCATGTCACTACATTTCAGTTATCTTGGCATTGTATTTTATCAACCCAGCTGGTTTTGCGATTATCAAAGAGATGTCTATCACTGGCCCACTTTTTCCAGAGGGAGAATTTACTTGTTGCTGTTTACGTGAAACGTCTTTATCATTTTCCCCTTGAGATTTTGTCATTTCCAGTGAAGGAAGATTCCCATCAGTGACCACTTTTATTTAGGTAAATTAGGTGAATCTACACTGTTGCTTTTCTCCGCAGCAGCACAACTCTGATTTTGACTCATATGATGGCCATATTTTTACAGAAGGATCTTGCACATTTTAGTGCTACTTTTAGAGCCCTGTTAGCTCACAAATACAACAAAACTCAATAAGAACTGAATTACCAAGCTCAATTAAAGCTCAGTAAAAGCATGTGAGGATAGTGGGAGTTACCCGGGAAGAAATTGGAAATGCACAGTCTGAACTGAGAGCAGCAATTGCCTCCTCATCTTGAGTTTGTGAGAGCGTCTTGAAAGGTCAGAGTTTTCAGCTTGCCACAGTCTAAATGAAATGCTAGTATGGTTACTGATCTGTCTGGTATTGTGTGAGCTGTTGTAATGACCTTATCAAAGGCAGAGAAAGTTGGAATTTCTCCAGTTTATTGCAATTTTAATTGTGGCCTACCTTCTATTTTGCCCTGACATTTGATGCCTCAGAACAGCTCTAAGATGCATGGGTAAAGTGTGTAGTACAACACAGCTTTACAATACTGATCCTAATCCTGTCATTGTAAATTACATGAATTAGTCAGGGAGCTAGACTGCACGTACCACATCTTACTATAGGAGCGACTCAAATATTTGAAACCACATCGAGTGTCTTTGTGGGTGTCTTTGACTAAGTGAACCATAGGAAAGCTCTGCCAGTGAACCTCCCACTTGACCTCAAGGATGTCTGTGGTTTTCCACTGTCTCACCAGTCACCCCAGACAAGATGGGGGTGGACGGAGGTTATGTTAGTGTATGTTGGTCTGTTTTGTGTCATATCTAGACTCCTTAGATATCCTAACGGCAAAATTGTCCAAAATAGCCTGCTTCTTTCTCTATAAAGGGTAACCGTATAAGTACAAAAGAGTAATGTGGTCGTCACCTTTTTAATGGCATTGTGTGCAGCAGCTGGCTGTACTGTTTAGGTACTGTGTATGTGGCTGGGGCGAGGAGCGAGTCTCAGTGCTGCTGCTGAGGTTGAAATGAAGCGGTGGCTGGGTCAGCAGCCCTGCACTCAGCACTCTGCCATGCATCCAGGTGGAACAAAGTCCTCGCTCAGCGTCTCATCCTGGGCTTCCTGCTGAAAGGTGACATCTCCACGGCTTAACAGCCACATTCATCTGCTAAAGAGCATACAATTTGTTAATCATTTTTCCCACATGACAGTCAGTGCTTTCCAGTTGGTTAGGCAAACAAACAAATATGAAAGCAGGCGAATGGGCAAGCGGGCAGCCTTGGTTTCTCGTCAGAGGAGATGAGTATCAGCTGGTCAGAACAGCAGGTGCTCTAACTGGGTAGAAACAGACTTGAGACTGGTCAAATGCACTCCATCTCATTTTCTGCCTCTAATCCACCTTGAGAAAATCATCAGAATGACACTCACAAACCCACACTGTGTGGTTCTTTTGAGCCAATCTCACTCAAAAGCTTTATGTGTTTGGATTTGCAGGGAAACATGTCATTTGATTCAGCCTCTCCTGTATTTGAACCTTGTCATTTCAAGAAATGTCATTTTAGAATGTGGTTTGTCACGTAAGCTCAACTAACATGGGTGCACTAAATAGAAAATGACACGAGGACAGGTTCCTCCGTGTCTAGAGCGGGAATAATGGTCCGGTGTAATTACCTGTAGTGACAAAGATTTGAAATTCATTTATCACAGTTGGAGTGACCCCACTGTCTGAGCGGTTACATAGGCTCTATGCAACACATAGGATTATACTGCATTATACCAGTTAAAATGAGGGTATAGCCGCAAGCTGTGACCAATTAAAGTTGAACAAAGCCAGCTCATCTGCTCAACTCCTCTCTTAGTAGGTCAGTGAAAATGATGGTGAATACAGACACATGCAATGTGGCTCTAAACACAGTTTTTACCAGCACATTCACAATGTGGCTTACATTGCATAGTACACATTTGACAAGAAAAAAAACATAAATCTGAAGCCATGGTTTCAAATGTACATACTTAAAACTATTTTCTGCAAACAGCCATTATGAAACCAAAGGAGAAAACAGCTGCCTTTCTATCCTCACTACAAGTGAATCATGTTTTTCGCTTGAGAAACGAGTGTATCATACTGTAAAGAGGTGGCCCAACATAATGACATGTGTGCATGGGTCTTAGGCAACCACGGACACAGAGCTGCAGAGATGCAGGACATAAAGTCACTTTGCAGAGAGGGTTTGCGTTACCATTGGAGTGATGTATGACCCCAAGTCCCATCTGAGGGTTCATGTTACAAGGCTTATGCTGCACTACAGAGATAGCTTTCCGTATATGGAGTCAGGGGCTACAGTAATGTATGGACCCCTGTTGTTGCCAAAGCTCTGACTCAGCTCGCTGACTCCTGCCTCTAACCCTGACCTCTGGCCTGATAACTAGACATTTCAGACATGCACTATGTTATTGCAATCATTCCTAAAGGAGGAATTATCTTGTTATCTGTCACCATGGTTACAGTAACATTGTTGTTAATACTGTTATTTTCCTGGCTCAGTCTATAGCATACATACTCCAGATGAGACTATTTGTTTTCCAAAGCTTTTAAAACCTAGCAGCATTCTCTGCTCATAGATTAAATACAAATCCCTAAACAAAAAAAGTTTTGTGAATTAGGTACTTTTTACACCACTGCATTTATTGGACAGCTTCTGCTACTTTGCAGATAAAGATTAGACATACATTACATGTAATCACTTATACACACATAAAATCTAATGCATTGCTGTAGCTGACAGTATATGAAAAGCTACACCTCCACCAACTACAACATTTGAATGTTGATTACACATTAATGCAGCAGTGAAAAATAATCCGGTGATATAATGAATAATAACATGTTGCATAATGAGTATTTTCATTTGTGATAGTTGTAGTATGGATAATACTTCTATGTCAGCAAATTAGACTGCAGGACTGTATACTGTACACGACAAACATGGAGTTGGAGAAATAAACTACTGCTTACTTTTGTAATAAGAATGTTAAAATAACATTTACAGCTGCACAAATTATGTGTGGATGTCCAAATGTTGTACTTTGTTCACTTTTCCTTTGATCTCATTGAATTTAGAGAAAACTGTTTTCCTCTGTAATGGATGGTTTTGTTTTCTGTGTGTTCCTCAGGTTACCTTCACAAAGAGGAAGTTTGGCCTGATGAAAAAGGCCTATGAGCTGAGTGTACTATGTGACTGTGAGATAGCCCTCATCATTTTCAACAGCTCTAACAAACTGTTCCAGTACGCCAGCACAGACATGGACAAAGTGTTGCTGAAATACACAGAGTACAATGAGCCCCATGAGAGCAGAACCAACTCTGACATTGTAGAGGTGAGTGAGTGCTCCTTTCTTACTTTGTAAGGGAAAACTTCTGTGATCACGTATTTATTTTTTCTCTAATTTCACAACTTATATTCCAGTTTAGGCAAAATTAGGTAGCAAGACCTTGATGTTATTGTTCTGGATTCGGACCATAAAGTATATTTAAAAGCTTTGATAAATGCTGTAAGGATGACAAACAAACAAGAGTGAGGAACAAGTAACAGTTTCCTTTTAGTCACCATTCAGATAGGGCACAGGAGGTCTGCATTCCCTGATAAGTTCAGCTGCTCTTGTGCCCATCAACTGACATGGAGAACCTATCTCTGCACTTGCATGCACATGTCGCCGCTGACCAACAACGGTGACCCTGTTTCCCATAGATATTGTACCTGTAGGGCTCTGTTCTCTGGTTACTCCTCATTACAGACAATCACCCGGCTATTGCTGCAGTATTTTTCGGTGAAAATACAGTGTTTAGTGCATTCCACACTGCTCTATAAAACTCAACGAGCACTTGGGTTTCCTGGCAGCCTCTGCACGCCCGGCGACTAGCGGAAGAGTAAGCCACTTGTTATGCCAGCATACAGAATCGTCAGCCAAAAGTGTAAAAGCCAAAGTAAATGAGAATGATTAGGGATACATTCTGTTCCAAACATCTTTCAGTGGCACATGTGTGGCTTCTCAGCTTATTCAAGATCTGCTGTAAGAGGCAGGTATCTTCTTTCTGAATAAATGACACCACGTGCAATGTATGTTAAAGCCCATGGACAACATCTTGACCCTGCTGGTATAAAGTTGCCCATTCATTTTTATAGCTATTATTTAAATTAGTTCTATTAGTTTTTTTTTTACTTGACAATGCAGACTGCTGCATTGCAACACTGTTTTTACTGCCACCTGTCCATGACAACATACAGCATTTTTATTACAGCTTCTCAAATAAGAGACATTAAGGGTTTAAGATGGGTGAGATTGAAAAATTTCAAGAATCCTAGATTGAAATTACATGCAGCATAAAGGAGTCAGCTGTGGCCCATTATCTTTTATTCATGCTGCTGCTGCTTGTGAATTACCTGCTTGGCAGAGCTGCAGAAGAGTGCTTTGGCATTCAGTAGACTCATGCAGTCACTCCTCCATCAGGGGCCCTCAGAGCAGAGCAGGGGCTCACCTGCATAAAAAATACATGGATACATTCCTTACTTACGTAACAGTGACCACAAATTTGTTTTTGCCGTGACTCTCGAAGCTGTCTTATTTTAAACAAGACTTTGCTGCAAACGCAACAACAACTCCCCAAACTCAGAATCATTATGGGGTTATTCACTGTCCATCAGCTGTGTCATCCCCCCTCAGGTTGTTATATCATATATATTGTATCTGTGGTCTTCCAGTGTGTAGTAATGTTGACAGCATGGTGTAATGATTGCAATGTACATCGTGCATAATGTGGGCCCATGCTGATTTCCCACTTAGCCCTTCTGGCTACTCTAAAGGAAGCTGCCCCTCTGCACAAAGGGCGACAACAAGCCGCTGTTGTCCCTGCTCACTCGGCCAGCATCTTTGCAGCTCTTGCACAAATCCCCCTCTGCCTGCTGGCTATGTGGACAAGGTTCAGAAGTGAAGAAGCAGAGCAGAAGTAACCTACCCAGTCCACTTCACAGCACCACCAGATAACCCCTCTATTCACTTGGCCAGAGAGCCGTTGGTTGGAGGTGGTTGGTAAATGGTGGAAGCTACGATCGTGTTTGAAGAGAAGTCCTAATCTCAACTGTTTTGCTGACTACCTCTGTCGGTGAGCACTTTTCCATCCGCACAGATCCTCGTGCACTACACAGAGGAGCTGATGCATTTGTAATGATGGGAAGAATCCACCCCTCCCCCATTTATCTAGTGAAATGCGCCTCACATGAGGACACTTACACTGGACACTTATCTAAATTTTTAAATTGCGTTAAACCAATCTTTTGCCATGCAAACAATCATGTGCTCATCTCTCCGGTTTGAGAGGCCAGAAAAACCCTCTCCCACTTTTCATTGTGGAAGCTCGTTCCGTGTGAGAAACTAAATCAAAGGTCACATTCCTGCTCAGTAGTACCATCTGTAGATAAAGGCTGAGCTGTGCAGTGTGGGAGAACAGTCTCCATGTTTTCCACAGATGGATGCATGCCTGGGCCACAGTTTGATAACCCAGTGGAGGGCTATGGACTTTGTCTCAAACTTGGCTCGCAGTCCAAAGCAGAGCAGTAGGCTCAGATTTTTCTTCAACGTGTGAGTTGGTGTGTGTGTGTGTGTGTGTGTGTGTTTTTGTGTGTCTGCATGTGTTGATGGTCTTAACCTTACCAACGCTCCAGGCGACAGGTGAACTTATGCATTCATCTGTGTGTGTTTCTTAGTTTTCTAAACAGTATTCAGGTGTATTTTATCGTTTTATTTACATATATGTAGATATATGTGTATTATATATCTATATGTAGATATATATATGTATTATTTTCTCAAAATGATATAGTAAAGAATCACAGCAATTACTCTTTTTTTAACTTTCCGTTAAAACCAGCAACATCTGCAATTCTAACTAAAAGAAAACACCTCCCACTCAGTAAAAATACAGTCACTGTACATCCTTTTAATCCTAGTTCAGAGGGGCAGCACACACAAACCTTTTGGTTGATGCCCTCCAGTCACAATCATACTAACCAACATGTAGTCATTTTTCCTTGGAAATAAATGTAGATATTTAATAGGGATGTGTTATTGTGAACCAACCAAGAGTAGTCATGACTGAAAGTTTCATGGCGTTGTTTCTATCGTGCTTCCTATCGAATTCTGTTTATACCACAAATGAAAATGCTGCTGTTAGTCATTAGATTAATCTAATAATATTTACTCTTCCTCCCCTCTCCGCTAGTGGAGCTAATGAGATTTTGCTTATGCTCCACTATAACCTCACACTGTTCTCCTGCACACAGAAAGAGCCCTGTGTCTCCAGGAGAAACCTTGAAATCAGATATTAACTTCACAGGCATCATTTGGCATTTATGTGTCCTCTCTTTGAACAATTCAATACAATTAAGATATATAATACAGATTAGGATTAATCAGGTTTTTCAGGCACACGGAATCAACATTAAGCCAACACTTAGCTGTAATCTTGTAGAATCAGGGTTGTGAATAAGCTTTAACCCAATTTTAGGGTGTAATTTTAGTGAAAAACCAGAGCTTCGCAAATTGTAAGTAACTGGACTGCACTATATGCAAAGGATTGATGCTTCACTGCTCTTTTTTTTTTTAAATGTCCTTTACCCTGATGATTTGTCAGCGTAAACAACCTGATATCATTCATAGGGAAATTCTGCTTATCTTCCTCATTATAAAGAGGGGTGGCCATTGTTACTGTGACTCAGGGAAAGCAGACAGTTCGCCCATCTATTTATGAGGGAACAGCCCCCCCTCTCACAAGACCACTACGGTAAGAGGAAATGAGCATAAAATTACAGGTCATTTTATTTCATGATCACTATCAGCTTTGGGGATCAATGGAGCTGTATTAATCATTCAATAATATATGTAAATGTTGACCATTACTGAATGTCAAGCCCTGTGTTTTCATCTGAATCACACTTTTTGTTTCTGCCCTTTGCAGATTTTATAGTGACAAAAGCCACATACACAACTACGGGTTCAATTTGTCATCATGTCCCATATTCTGTATTTATTTACTTATTTTTTTTTACTGAAGGAAACGATGAATGCATTAAGCCTCTGCGTATCAAAAGTGCATTTTCAGTGACGTACAGCTCCAAAGAAAAAATAATTTTATTGCCAGTTATGAAATAAATCACTTAAAAAGCTCAGGGCTGAATGGGCACCAGGAGTTTCAGACAGGGGATGTTTATGTTGTCAATCAAAGGCTGAGCAGTGATTAAGACTCATTTCTATCTTAATGAATGCAAATTGGCACATCTGCTATGGTGGGCTAGCTGTCCAGACTCTTCAATTAGCATGATTGATCAATTATCCTCCTGCTGGTGGCTCACTGGAAATGGAAGCAGGGGAATGG
>NW_019524741.1:110069-180341 GCF_002814215.2 Seriola lalandi dorsalis | reverse complement strand
GGTGTTAGGAAGAGAGATGAAAGAGCATGAGAAAAAAAAAAATGCACAGAAAAATGTCCTAAACCTTCACTCCCTAAATCTGATTCTTTATTTGATTATACTAAGAGAATATTGAAATTTCATTTTACTCAAAGAGGCCTCTCACTTCAACACACATTTCTTAAAAATAGACTGTGATAAGTACAATTGAAAAGCCTTTGATCTTTGAACAAGAAAAAAGGGGGGGTTAGAGATCAGAGGTTGATATCCTTTAGATTAATACAGAAAAACACAAGTATTACTCCATCTTACTGATATATAAAGACAGTGGCTTCATTCAATATACATCGAGTTTACGTGAACAAAAACACAATTTGCATTTGAAATCTGTGTCTGATCCTCCATCAGCTGAATTTCTGATCAAATATCCCTCTGAGAGATGAGCCTCAGCCATGCAAATATCTAGTAGATCAGTACTTTTTCAACTCTCAAGTCTGTCGAGGATATTGTGCTGTGCGACTTGTTTGTGTTGGTTTTAACAGAAAGCACAAATCCTTGAATATCAAAGCACACTGGTGAGACATACTCCGAGTACCAAAAGCAGATTGTCCTGAGTGCGTATTTATAATTGTGACACAAAAACATAAAAGGATGTTCAAATGAGGTTCTGGCTGGCACACAGAGAGATGCAACTTACAGAAAATATTAACTATCGGGCTCATTCATTCAATAGGATTCATACAAAAATGACAAATCATCTGTGTGATAGTTGTGTTGTAAAAGTAATGGACTTAAGATGATGAGTCAAACATCGTTTTTATGGTGGAATACACAATTTACACTACTGTTTTCAGCGTGCAGCATGAAAATCAATACGGATGAGAAAATGTTGTATAAGTTGGTGACTTAATTGTGTATTAGTTGCTCTGCCTTCGTAAAGTAACATATGTTCATTTATTTCATTCATGTGTAGTGAACAGGCCAAAACAACACAGAACCACTTACAGCAACTTTAAAGTTATATTGGTAGAAGATGATTTAAACTAGTATAGTTTACATTATATATAGTTTAACAGTATAATATAGTCATTTATGACACACTGAATGGCATAGCAGTCCATTTTTTTCTTGCTTTCAGTGCTGTTTCGTGAACTTTTAATCTGTTATTTATGTTGATATCGCCTCACTGATTGATTACCTCCCACCCCTATCAACCAAGGAGAGACTGTTTTCTGCCTGGAGGAATGTTATTCTTGTTAATCTATGCTCTTGTTGTTTGACTCTGAATAAGACGCAGTGTGCGTCAAAACGTTGGTCACTTGCATCTGATCTTTAAATTGCTAAAGTGAATCGTGTGCCAGTATACATGTATACATTTTACTTTTTAACAGTTGTGGAATGTCGATGCAGTTGGCCCATTATATTTTTATTGATACAGTGTTCATGCTATCTATTAGAAGTCTCATATGAAATGACAATTGCTGGATAAGTATAAGAATTCACTGGTATTATAGTTGTTGAGTTTGAGCTGTACTTATTAGTTGTTGTTAGAGGAAACAAGTGAAAGTTGGTTGTCTTAATGCAGTTTCATGTATTTCAGATGATCTTTTGTCCTGGGTCCATGAGTGTAGACACTGTTGGGTGCTTCTAATTCTATTTTCTGATATCTCTTTATTCTGAGGGAAGTGACGTTGCTGTTGCCAGAAACATGAATGACATCAGTTGCTTTGCAGCGGAGCATTTTATTTTCTCTGGAAAGACCTGTGTTGATCTACCTGTTGTAGTGGCAACTTTACTTATGTTGATGCCCAGAGACAAAATCTAAACTACTTGTTTATGTTGACAGAATAACTGTAAAACACGTCCCTCGGCTGTTGACCTGTTGATGTAAATCTGCTGCACTGTCCTCGAGCTTCATTTATTACCGCTGCATACGCACAAAACGGAGCCTGAAAGAAGCGTACGCCAAAGCTGGCATCTATAAAAACAAACTTGACGGGAAAATGTGCGCACCCGTATGGAAACTCTGACCCATGCGTACGAACATTATGGAGAAGGAGGAAATTGGCGACACAGATGGTGAGGTGGTGAATTGAAGCCGGACTGTAGAACTTTAATGTGAGAGAGGCATCATTATTTCAGTTTTTGGTTTGTGATTCAGGTCTTAAGAGAAATATGCTTGTGTTCTCAGAGTTTTATTTGTTCTTTTTTCTTTCTAAAAACAAGCGAACTCTCATTTGGAGAAAAGTAAAATAGCAAGTTAATTAAACATTTTGTATGTCGGCAAGATTATGCTTGTGACAAGTCATTATTCTAGTTGGAAATATCCATGATTTCTTATTGTCTGACTGGACAAATTGCTCAGTGTTTGTATATAATTATCTACATCATTATCTATCATTTGCTGGTCTACTTACAATGGTTTGGAAAGGCAGAGCAGCAGTCTAAATATAACACCAAAATCAGAATTCAGAGCAGATTTAAGAAAAAAAAAAAAAAAAGATCAAATACCTGATTGAAAATCTTTAATATTTACCAAATTTACTTTAAATGAGGTGAAAAGTGGCAAATCAAATAAAAAGTTGGCCTTTTTCTTCATCCTGGAATATGTTGGACAAATCTAGCTAATTCAAAAGTTTCCATTAATCATATATATATATATATATATATATATTCAGTCACTTCATTGTTAGACTTCTAAAACAGTTTATATCCACCTGCAGCTCTTCACCAGTATCTTCCTCCCTGACTGAGCCATCATCATATTACTATTCTCCTTTTTGGTACTTCACCATAGAGCTGCAGTGATGAGATATCCCTTTTAAGCTAAACCAAATGTCATTGCTATTGACATAGACTTATTGGGTCGATGTTGATTTTCCAGTGCTTTTCAATATATGTGAAATTTTCTGCCAGGCCATTTTTAATATTACAGAAAAAACAGTATGTGCACTTTTGGGCTTCTGTGATTTATTGGAGTGATATTAAAATGATTTTCTATATTTTTATTTTGACTGTAGGTCACTCACAGTACTGCAGATTACTTTAAGTATGATGATATTATATTTTGGAACTTTATTTTTTTTAATCAATGGATATGCACATTATCTGTGATACTGCTTTGCAATGAGGAATATGTTTCCTCTTAAGTATCTTCTTTGTCACGTAAATACAGAGCCTGTCAGTCAATCTGGCGTCTCCGGAGAGGATGGTAAAGTAACAGCAGGGGCAGTATTAATTTGTGTTTCCGAAATCCTATCGCCGCCTCTTTGTTTGTCGCTCATATAAACACACCGTGTTGTGAAGACAAGCGACTTCCTATTTCCTGTGCGCTCAGATTGCTTTGTATACCTGAGAGCTGGCACTTAACCTTTGGGCCTGTGTTTCTGGCCGGGTCAGCTCCAGAGTTAACTTGTGTTGCTAGTCAAAACAAACATGCTGGCTCTTCATACAGCACCAAGCATCTATTTTCAGACTAGTGCAGTAGGACAGGATAAAAATAAATAAGAACTCACAAATGTTATAGTGAAAACAGAGAGAAGCATTATCTTTGGTAGCCACAGTGATGTCTCTGATAATGCTACTTCAAGTTATAGCATGAGGTTTCAGTTACACAGTAAGCCACTGTGAGTCTCATTTGCAGAGTAAAGACTAAATGACAAGATAAAACCTATAAGGAATAAGTTTTTTGTTGTTGAATGGATGTTTTCAAGAATGCATCCAGATGCTTGCATGTATGATTTCATTGGAAATATTCACCCTAAGCCCAACAGGACAGAATCCTATATAAAGAGCAGGGACACTGCTGGTCAGTTTGATTCCAGTAATCAAACTACATTTTCACAGTTTGAAAATCAAAGGCCATTCCTCTGCCATCAGGTAACAATTATTGTGTACTGTATCTGTTCAATAACAGAGGACACATATTACAGAATAGTCTGCCCTATACTCACATGAACATTACCACAACTGTTTCATTACACTCAGAAAACTACAAAAGAGGACTGGTGACCCTTTTTCACTAAAAGCCCAGAGGAAAAGGAGTCCTTGTCCTATAAAAAGAGGCACTTTGAAACCCAGCATGTTGCTCGCAACAGAACCATTAATACTGCTTCAGCCACTTTGGCAAGACGAGACTTTTCATACACAAGTACTGGTTTTTCTGTGCATTTTAAATCCATCATGTATTACATCTCATTGTTTTATTATGTCTCTGCTCTCCGGTGTGTGATGCTTGTTACCAGGTAACTGCTAAGAGATTTTTGCTTTTGGCACATGTCGTGCTTCATTGACGTCAGAGCTTTTTTCCACCCTCTCAACTACATTGCATATGTCTCATTTCAAACTGAGGGTCTCTTAGAGAGCATATAATGAAAGGAGACACAGCAAAAAAAGACCACGGGCCATGTTGCCTACTTAATTATTTTATTATTTATTTATTATTATTTAACATTAGTTTCCAGTGACACCAATGAGTTAATACTCCATCTAAAATTAGATATGCTATATCAAAATCTGGAACTAAAACCCTACAGTTTATTCAATAAAGAGAAATTGTTTGTTTTTTTCAACTGAATGGCAAATTTTTCTGTCACAATATATAATGTTTTTTACAATGGTGTTGGTGGTTTTACAGAGTTTCTTGGAACCGGTGCTTAGATAGTAACATTCGTTTGACAAAGTACTAACACAGATGGTGCAGACACTGCATTTGAGCTGATTTGTGTGGACATGCATTGCTTTCGCCTTGTATCTCGTATGAAAGCAAGTTAACATGTCTTAACCTTTCTGTAAACAAGACATAAATAAGCCTCAGTCAGTTCAGAGCAGTGAAAAAGTGGTTTTCTTTTTTTATACATCAGCTTCCACAGAAAAGAAGGTAACTGACACAACACTGGTCCGTGTATAACCAGAAAAACAAACCTGATTAAAGCTCTCAAGTGTATCTCAGCATTTTGTTCATAGTTTGTCAACTACAATGACTTTTACACAGATTAAACATGACAATTCTTTATGTTGTCAAATTGAAATGATTTAATATTTTTGTTTGTTTTGATATTTTATGCTTGTCATATGTTGTGTTGCTAAGCAGTGTTGACGTCTTTCATATTGGTTGTTACATGTATTACATCCATTATCTTCTTGAACTTGAAGCTCAACATATTTCCCTCTTGTTGGCAACACACCAGTTATGCACTTTCCAAAATGTCTTTAAAATCCTAAATAAAGTTGTTGCAGCTATCATTATTTGCATTGTCCCTGCTTAGTTTATATTACTGACTGATGAACTTGAGTGACTTAAGCAGAATACCTGGGTGTAACACAAAAGTAATGTAATGAGTACTGTAGCTAAATTTACTTGTCTGGGTGACATATTAAGCTAATTAACTCATTGCTAATAACAAAAGTAATGGTAAGGTAAGTTGTGTTGGATGGCATATACCTGGTAACAATGCATCATGTGTCCTTCTCAAACTGAGCTCAAATCATGTACCCCTCATAAACTGTGGTATGAACCACATGAAATAGGTCAAACAATGAGCTGACCTAATTTGGTTTGATCTAGTTACAGAGCAACAGTGATACTAGTTATGTTAAAGATCATTAGAACCACAAGCCATGAGTCCACCCTCTGTGTTCTTCAGTGACCTTGCAGGCTGAACGGCTGAAATGAGACCTTGCTTATGTGCACAGCGGCTTCTGTGAGTTAGCTCGTGCAACAATCAGCTTGCCCTTGTGCCCCCCTCCTCCCACTGTGCACGCTGTGCGGCCAACCCCTCCTGCCCAGGGGCGAGGACAGAGCAAAGCCTGCTGGGAGTGGTGGGGGTGGGGGACTTGGGGTTAGCTGGCACCGTGCCACCTTCCCCTGGCTGCCGGGCCTGACTGGGGGCAAAGAGGGAGGCTGCTGTGTCTCAGATTGATGAGGACAGGTCTGTGGTCTGGGTATAGAGTGTTGCAGAACAGACGTCCTGCTGGCACATCCTGCCCTCTCTGCCGCACGCCCCCCAGCCCTCCGTACTCGCCTTATCGGAACTCCTAATTGTCCTTATGAATATTTTAGAGGCGAGCAGGAATGGGAGTTCAGGGTTGGGGGTATGGTTTCAAGGGCCCTGACAGCTAATGATCCACTCAATGACCAAAGAGAGAGAGAGAGTGAGAGAGAGTGAGATACAGAGAGTGGGAGTAAAAACAATCCGAAAGATTTTCAATAATCTGTATGTTAATGTTTTTGTCTTGATTGTAATTTCTTCTGATCATTTTCTAATCTGTGCCACCTTTTCTTTATGTGGAGTGGGAACAGAGAGCGTGTTCTCATTCTTTTCAATCTGTAGATAATGATGACATTGGTTTGCCTTTATCCTCAATTTGTAGTTTAATTCCCTCTTGTCTATACTGAAAATATGCAGTCCACTGATTGAGACTGTTCTCTGACTGTGGCAGCTAATAGCTTTGTCACATCAGTCATTCACCACAGTCTCAGAGCAGAAAGCTCTGAAGGGACTGCTCACTGCACTTGCAATTGCCTCTTATTCAGTAAAATGGATTCGCTATATTTAATTGGCAATCTAGTCAGTCAAATGCAGGTGATCATTGGCAGTATTCAAGACAGAAAATGATGAATTTGTCTCATATGTATCTATGGCTGCTTTAGATTTAGTGAGCATGACTCACTATGCATTAATGGCCCACTGACTCTGAGCTCTTACTCCACCGTGCTCTGCCCATTGTCACTGTGATGTCAGGTGGAATTGGATCTCACTAGGTATATTGTTTTTCTAACAGCTGCAAGACAACAATATGAAAATAAAATGCGGACGGTCGGGTTGAGAGCTCGCCCCCCTCCCGCTGCTCTTCCTGTCCACTGAGTAACTAGACAATGGAGTGAGCCAAAGGAAGGACATGAATCCAGCCTCATATCCTGACATCAGTCTACTCAGTAATGTGTAATGGTCATGAGATTAAACAAGATATGTCTGGGAATTACAGAGGTCTCCTTATCTAATAGCCCCCTCGCTCCCAACTCACAATATGTGGTGGGAAAAGGGGAGAGAGGAAGGCTTCGTATATTACAGTAACCCAGTGTTGCATGGGCCATGGCATACAGTGCCTAAAGACCAACAAAAAGAGGCTTTTATTCCCCTCAAGTGAAGACTACAGCACCACAGGGGAAAGGGAACATGACGGTAGTGAAAGTCTCTTAAGATGTTATATAAGAGCAGAAATATTCCTCAGCAGATAAAAGCCTTCCTATCAGCCGCCTCCCCATGCTGATTTCTTAGTGCGTTCACACTCAAAGAAGCCCTTTGATAAGCACATTAGATGGAACGGCCTGGACACAATAGTGATGTCATGAGGATTAGCACGCCACCTTGCTTAGTGTAGTGGTGGGCACAAGGGCTAATTCAGAGCAGTGCAGGGTGAGAGGCTGGAACACCCGGCTGAAATGAGGTGAGGGCAGGCCACTGCACAACAAGCGGTTAAAATATAGCTTGTGTGTACTTTAGGGAAGGATGGAACAAACACATGCATTAAACATTCATGATCTACTCCACTTTTGGAACATTTTGTGTAATTTCCTGCTGTATTGCCATTACGCTACAAACTGTCCTGCTGTCGAGGGCCATGTAATCCGAGCTGCGGTGCACCAGTCATAGGTCAGGTGGTGCTCCACCAATAGCGCAAGCTACTGTAAGTATAGCCTTTTGCTGTGACTCAGGCACAATGGAGGAGACCATAGAAACAGCCTCTTCATACCTTCCTTTCAGCCATCTCCCCCACAATTTTGAACTTCAGCTTTTATGCCTAACTACTATCTTTCTCCTTTCACCCTGCCTTCTATTCACATACAGTACTGTACAGTACATGAATAAGTTAAATGCAGAAAGCTCTCTTGACACAAGAGAGGGAGAACATCAGAGTGAAATGGTTTTCCAAGACTCACAGCAGCAGAGTAAATTGCTTGGGCCCATTTCACTGAAAGTACTTCTCAAGAAACAGGTGATGTAGGTGGCTTATGCAATGGTTGGTGTTTTATTTTTAAATCCATTCAATAGTGTTTGTGTCAATTTTGAAATAAAAATGTAAATATAGTGCTTAAACGTAAATCTGTGGTCCAGAGTTGAATAGAGGATAACTAAGGGATGATGCAAAGGATGTACTAAGTAGGTAGTCATTGTGCAGAATTACATTTAAAAAAAGAATTCACATTGATAACAAATCAAAGTGGTATGCAAGATTGTCTTTCACTGCACTATAGCCTTCTGCTCTGAACAAATACTGCAAACTGGGAGAGGCAATTACTGTACTGAATGCTCCCCATGGTTACAGCTAGGTTGGTAGTCAGGGCTCAGGTGGAGATGTTTTCTTTAGGACAAGGAACCTTCAAGGCCTCCTGCAATGGAAAATGTTTCTTTAAGAGAAGTTGAAGTGAAGTATCACATGAACAAACTGACATCTAAAACACACAATAGCGTTCATTTGGTTTGACGTCAGCCACTCAGAGTCTCATTTTTATTTGAAGAGCCAAATTTCTATCAATACAGGTTTGGACTGCTGTGAGAAAATAGCAGCTGGCCTTGGTCCCACTCATCTTTGTGAGCCTCTCAGGGCCCTGTGAATAGATTACACAAGTTCCCTTGTCTATACTCTCTGCAGCCCCCCTCCCGCAACAACGGCCCATATCTTTCATCAGAAATGCTACTGAAAATTCCAACCTCAGCTGTATTCACATCCAGCCAACTTAACTTTCCAAAATACAAACCCCACAGCTTGATTCAACATTTGAGAGACATTTTGAAACGGCTTTCATCAACCTATTCATAATTCAAAAAGAAGTTACCTTTTTTTTTTTTTTTTTTTTTGCAAGCTGATTGTATAGTAAGTTTCCCCTTTTCTAGGTCACAGCACTGTAGTCTCTGGAGCGGCCTGCTGCATTGACATATAAGAGCGAAGTTGAGCTGGGGTCAGGTGGCCTTCGGGGCTACATGTGGTCCCTTCTACGGCCATGTCTCTGCGCGGCCGCCTCTGATTGGACAGCATGGGGAGCCAGGTCTTGACAGGTGTTTGGAAGAGGGACACCTGTTTGGCCATGTGCTGATTTAGTGATCCATTTACTGGGAGCTGTGGGCAGCGTCTGTGGGACACCCAAAACATGCCAAGCCATTTAAGAGAGAATTACAGCCATGCTTTCCCAGGCCTTCGGTGTTATATACATTAGAACTCCTCAGGGGTGATTAACTCTTGCGCACCAAATGTCGTGCGTATGCAGCATCTTTCATTGCAGCTTTAGTGCGTCTTTTTGAAGATAATGTGTTATAGTGATCCCTGTCATGTATCATGGAATAGATTTGAATGCCGCCTGCCATTACCCGCTGCTATCTGGTTCCTGCTCACCCACCGCGCTGCTGCAATCCTTCCCTAAATGGCTTGGGCCAGTGGGTGCGGCAAACTGAAGGCTGGCCAGGCTTGTTGTGAAAGTAGAGCAGCCCTGCCCATCTTGCACAGCCGTGCCTGACCACTCCGACCAAGATATTCACATAATGAGCAGGTTGGAACTTAAAATTTGCAGGTTGAGATCAGATCTTTGGCTCACTGGTGGAGAAAGTGCATAGTTTAACCCCAGTAAACACAGGCCTTTCAGGACCCTAACTAAAGAGGGTTCGTTCAGTAAACAGGAAATGAACCAGCAAGGCGTTTTCTTAGAATGAGAAGAATGCCACTGCTCTGTACCACACCAAACAGTAATGCGTCTGTGGTACAATGCTGGCCATTCATTATCCAGAAGATTTTTCTCTCTCTCTCTCTCTCTCTCTCTCTCTCTCTCTCTCTCTCTCTCTCTCGCTGTCCTCTGGGCATTGTGGACACTTATGTTTGAAGAAATGTGGGTGCTTTTCTGAACTTCCTTCTTTGTGTCTCAGCTGTTCACAGCGTCACATTTATGTTTGTACACTGCAGATTAACATTGTTTTTGTGTCCAAATGTGTACAGTACATCTTTCACAAATTGTATGCACGTGAATGCATGGAGATGGAGTGAGCAGTTAGGGAGTTAGCAGTGCCTGTTTTTTTAATGAGCAATGATGTGATATGCAGGGGTCTCATAAAGCCATGGCACAGGTTTTAGGAAATGTGACTTACACTGAGGTTGTGGTGAGCAGCGCTGGGTTAGCCACATTGTCTGCACAGACCTAAACGTACTGTCACACTGCTGTCAGAGGATGTAGCAGCTGTAGAAGTAACCCCGACCCCCCTCGCCGCACACACACACACACACACAGAAGTCATACTCTCTCACACTCAACACACAGATATTTCACATATGCACCGCACACACTCCTACTCTTATAGTTTCTGTTTCTCTCTCTCACTCTCTCTCTCTCTCACACACACACACACACACACACACACACACACACACACACATTTTCCACTTTGTTGGGTGATGAAGACCAGAAACAGCGAGTAAGGTCTCATTAGTGTGTGGAGGTAACTCTCCCCTGGCTCACACTCTGACCCCTACATCCACAGGAGTCAGCGACCTTCCTGTAGACACGAGGCCTCTGAGGCAGCCCACAGACAGGGCAGGGCGCTGCTGTGGACCTGCAGCGGCCTGATAGAGAAACCTTGAGAGCCACACATAAATCATGTTTTGATGTACACTGCCTTGATATCACAAGCTGTCACATGCTGTCAGCAAGTCTTGTTAACACCGCTATTCAGAGCTGTAATGAGGAGCAGAGAACAGCCTGCCTGAAAGTGAGCAAAAGAGCACAGTGCTGCATTTATTTGTTTAGTTGTATGACATGTGTTTTTTTTTTTTTTTTCTCCTGAAGTTAGAATAGGCTCTTTATAACACCACAACACACCACCCTATGTACTTATGAGCTCTTTGCTTTTACAATAATTGCTCAATTTCATGCTCAAATAGGCATTTTGACCACATTTGATAATCCATTTTATTCCCCACATGCATTAACTTTGATAAGATCCCATGAGTGACAACCATACTGAATCACAGTCTGGGACAAGCTAAAGTGCTCTGCTGTAGAATCTTCTTATGTAGGGGTTTCTTCCAGCTGGGTAGCTTATGATAACTGAAATATAATGAAAAATGCAAACACACACTTGCAGCAAGAGGGAAGGAAGAACAGAGAGGGACGGAGGCAGGGAGGGGGGTTCGAGGAGAGAGAGAGAGAGAGAAAGGGAGGAAAAGGGAGGAGGACAATATTTTGTTTCTCCGAACACTTCTGAAGGGTAAAAGGATATGGAGTGACATTTCAGTTTCCCCTTGTTCCAGAGCCTTGCATTGAACTAGAGTTTAGCCTAGCATTGCTGTTGCACCTCTTAATGTTTTACTGTAACAAAATGAAAAATGTGAAGGACAAACATTAATAAGAAAGGACGACAGCAATAGTTGTTGATTCATTTTTTTTATTTTTTTTAAAAACATGTTTTTCAGATAGAGATGTATAGTTAACAAGCAGCAAAAACACAGAGCCACATCTTGTATACTGTTTCTTTTCAACTGTGCAATTTCATTTCAGAAATTGAGAAACAAAGGCCATAATGACTGTGCTAGTCCTGATCCTGATGACTGTTTTGGGCACAGCCCCCTCATGGACGACCATTTCGGCAAACTAAGCGAAGAGAGTGATTTAATGTACAAGCGCTGTGGTGTAAGTACTTCCTTTGTCCCCTGCTATTTTGTGTTGATTCCTGTCTTTATGTTGATGTTCACTACAGGCGCTAAACAAGAAAGAACACAGAGGTTGTGATAGCCCGGACCCTGATGCCTCATATGTCCTCACTCCTCACACAGAAGAAAAGTATAAAAAAATTAATGAGGAGTTTGATAATATGATGAGAAATCATAAAATCGTAAGTACTGTAAATGCACCGTTTTTGCTTGGCTTTGTGGCACAAAGGATTTTCACTCTTTTTTTTCATTTAACTTTTCCTCTTTTTGTTACCCTACCCCAGAACTTCTGTCAACTTCTTTCAGAACTACTCCAGCTTAAGATTAATACCCACTTCACTGGGTGTGCATTTGTTTCTTATGTTGATTTGTTCTGCAACTGATATTTTGGCACACCCTGATAAGATCACATTTCATTAACAGGTGAAATGTTGCATCCTTCTGCTAGAAAGATTATAGCCCTAGTATCATGGTGATGTTATCATAAATAAAACAACAGTTGCTATTTAAACGCATCTGGAACAGTAAATACTTACTCACGTATACTGGAGATCTGCAGACTGTGTGATGTAGGGGTGGGTTGTCTCCATCTCGACCCTGATTTCCACCTCAACAAACTCAACAAAAAAACGAATAAAGATTTATTTAATATAATGTTTATAATTTTCCTTTCAAATCTTTCTATTACGTCTCTTACTGCATTCTCGCATAAAACATCTCTTACTCCTGAGCAGTTCCAGCCGCAAAGTGTTCTCAGAGCTCACTAGCACTACGCTGTCATTTAGCATCTTCCCTCTCCTTCATCAAGTACCACACTGGCTCACCCTCTAAAATACCACAAATCTGTTGTGATCTTATCATGCGTGACAATATTAGAAATGTGCAAGAACATAGTGCTTACTAAGCAGTCATTTTCTCTATGTTCCTGACTTGAAGAGCATCACTTTGCCATTAACAAACTAATGATAACAACCGACCGGCTCACTGGATAATGCTATGATGAAACGTTCTCACTACCACCTATCATTCTCACTTGCGCTTTGCACAGTCAGCACTTTGTAGGTAAATGCAAGTGAGTCACGATTCTTGAAGTTGTGAATCCCCACTACCCTTCTCTGTCATACTGAGAGCAACATTAGACAGTGGTGTTTGAAAAGGCACAAGTACATCTGTAGTGCTGACTGCTGCAATGCCAAAGTGACCACCTGAATGCATGTTTTTTGGGTTTTTGTTTTCTGTGTTTTGTGTGCACTGTGGTAGCACTGAAGATTTGTGTATATTCTATGTATGATGTTAATGAGAATAAACTTTTTTGATGGTTGTATGGTGTCACTCACTAGTGTTTCTGAAAACATTCTGTTTTAAAGCAACTATAGTATATCCTCTACGTTGCCTGACTATTTGTGAATGTATTAGTTTTATTAAAGCTGACCCTCAAGGGTAGCTCTTTGTTAATGATGCCATGACAACCACTGACCCATTGGACTCATCATCAGACCTTGGATTTTGAGTGTGTTTGTGTGTGTCTCCCTCCTCTAGCCCACAGCATTGCCTCAGCAGAACTTCTCCATGCATGTGGCAGTGCCTGTATCCAATCCTAATGCCATGTACCAGCCAGGAGGGACTCTGGGCAGCCAGTCCCTGGCGGCAGCCACAGCCTCTCTGAGTGATAGTGGGATGCTGTCCCCTCCACAGTCCTCTCTGCACAGAAATGTGGGCTCCAGTGGAGGCCCCCAGAGGCCCACCAGTGCAGGAAGTGCAGGTTAGTGGAAATTCAGTGGAAATACAGCCTTTCTGTATAGATTTTCTTGTGATTATAGCATCTTTCTAACTATTGTGACAACATTTTAGTGAAAACTGATGGTGGTCAATCGGGGGGTCACTAGCTTGGCTTCGCATAAAAACCCTTTCTCCACCTTCTTTATGCTAAGCTAGGCTAAACGCCTCTTGTCTCCAGCTACATACTTAGCACATATACTCAGGTTTGGTATCGATCTCCTTATCGCCTTTCACAATATTCTACACGTTGGTCCCCAGAACAGAATTGAAATGATCAGAGCTGATGACCGTGGGAGAATTTAAGTCAATATTAAAGGGTCAATATGATTGCTCCAATAGTATTGTATATTAACTGGATTTGTCATTTGTAGTGTCTGACAGTTGAGTTCGTCTGTTTTTATTGTTTGTGTTTATTGTTATAACAGTGTTTATGCTGCTGTCTTGGCCAGGTGACTCTTGGAAAAGAGATTTTAATCTCATTGAGACTTTTTACCTAGTAAAATAAAATATATAGTAATAATAAGATTTAGCTCTCAGTGTTAAACCATTCTGTAAAGATAATTTCTTTTTTTTTTTTTTTTGGTTGTCTCTGATATGTATACAGTAGCATTTATACTTCTGTTTCTCCAAAATGGCATTGGGTGTAAGGGTAATATATTTGTGTGAAACATGTTTTTTTCACACCCTCTGATATGCTCATCATCACACCTTTTACTGTCTCAGCATTGTGGAAAAATTACGTCAGTTTACGCTAGTACTTGTATGACTGGTCTGACTCAGTTAGTCCAGATGGCTTTTGCAAGATTCAGCTGCACTGCATACGATAGAAGTACATGCAACAAGGTGTGAAATACCTCATTCAAATTTAACCACATATCAGAATTCGTTGACACTTACCCATTTGCAGGGAGTTTACTTAATGGTTGTTTTTCCACAATAACTATTCTTTCTTGAATTTTCGCTGCAAGTTTTTTTTTCTTTTGACTTTTTTATGATTCATATTTGCATTGTGTGCTTTGATTTAAGTGTATCTCTTGAAAGTGTTTGCTTGGCAGAGTGTTCATAATACAATTAAGAGAGACTCCACCAATCGTTCCCTGATTTCCAAGAGACTGAATAATTGCTTGTTGAAGGTGCATCCTCATAGTGGGATGGTTGATTTTGCTCTCCATAATCACATAGTGAATATTTCCCCTCCATGAGAACACTGGCGGGAGTACATGCTTCCCTTTTGTGTGCAGTGAAGATAGATCTACATGACATTTTCATGTCTGGTCTGGCATCTCCATCACATGCTCTACTAGCTTGCAGAAGGATGCAGATGGTTAATCATATCACTCTGTGCATCTCATTAGGTGGCATGCTGGATACCACAGACCTTTCAGTGCCAAGTGGTGCGGGCTCCAGCCCAGCGGGTAAGTCCTCCCGGAGAGATTCATTAGCTCTCTGTAGCTCTGCCCAATAGGCCTCCTGCTTAGCACGCGAGCTGGATAGTTGCGTATCCATCTGTGATTGGTTCAAGACAGTTGTCACTATCATTGACTGATAGTGCTTTTGCCTGACTATATTTTCACTGCATGCAAATGGAATTCATGTGATGCTCCCCTCAACAGAGGAAATGTATCATATGCTTGTTAAATGCATGTTTCAGAGATGGGAAACAGCTCAGTAGTATTCACACAGTGTGGTGTGTGTGTGCTTGAAAGGGGTAACCAGGTGAGGTAATTAGCTGTCCAACTGACTTTGGCAGATAAATAAACGCAGCGTTTCCTTTAAACCTGTCACCTCTATGTAGCGCGTCCTCCTCCTTTTTCCTTCCCTCTATTGACAGGTGCATCTGTTTCCCCCCCTGGCAGCCCTTATAAGGCTGGTGAGGGTCTGTAAGATGCCTAGACCAGCATAACCCTGAAGGTATTCGGGCCATGACATCCCACTAAGTCCTCGGTACACAATGACCGGACAGCCTGTCATGGCTGCAATGTGCTGTGTGAGAGGCGGAGGCAGGTGGACTTTAACTCTTTCCTTGTCACTTAGCTTGCATGTGTTCCATATAGTTTTTCTGACAAAATGCAGAAAGAAGTTATGGAACTGTATGACGCTCGATGAAAACAGCAAGCTGAAGACCACCAGAATATGGGGTTAAGGGCGATATTCGATTAGGCATTGATTAGAAAAGTATGAAGACACCCTCATATTGGTTTACAGTCAGCATTTTAAAGAGGGCGCTGGGTGAGTTTTAAGTTTTGGGTGTGGTACCGGGGTCGGGTTAGAGTTAGGATCCTCTGCCAGGGGGGCGTCGGCGTTTGGCATGGTGTGAGCATGCTGCAGCTGTTGTTTGTACCAAGTGTGTAGAAGAGCAGAGACTACGGGGAGGAGAAACCTCTCCAAGCCTGCTGTCAGATGACCATTCCTGACATAGCTCTGATTTTTCACAAGTAGCAGCTATGACCGCAGCAGAAGCCTTTCAAAGTGGCCAGATGGACGATGTGCTGTGTGACATCTTCTCTCCTGTTCAATGGTGTCGCCATGGAGAGAAGATTGAGCACATGTGCAGCAAAGTTGCTGTGAAACACTGACAAATAGAAGAGGAAACTGACCTCTTTTTATGTACCTAGCAACCTCTGGGTCCCGGTTAATAGTGATGGACAGCTGTTTTATATGTGGGATCTGGAAGAGTGATTATTTAGTAATTAGTTGATTGTGAAACCTGGATTGCAAGCAGGTTGATGTCGCAGTGAACATTACCGGAAAGATTTTCCAAGCAAAAAAAATTGAAATAAGCCACCTATGGTTGTTCTCATCTAGTGTCTGGTTCAGATAATGGTTCAGCAGCTGCTGTTACTTCTATGTGAAGTTCTGTAATAGATCTTTTCTCTCAACAACTCAGACAATTACACCTAATTACAAGCTATGGTCCTTGACTGGTGAGCATTAAGAATGGAAGTTGTGGTGAACAGGGAGGATTTAAAGAGTGCTCTCTCTGTTATGCAATATGTCTGCAAGCTGTACACATCCCTTCATTAATACTGGAGCTTTGCAAGCTCTTGAAACACATTTACAAAGCATGGTTTGTATGTTCAGCAGATCACATCTGGCAATGGAATGAATAGTACTGTGGCTGCACCAAGTTTGCGTCGGTGCAGATTTTAGTTTCAAAAAAGTCGTTTCCTTTTATTGTAGTTTGTGATTTCTTCATGCCAAAGTTAATTGAATGTGAAACCTGTATTCAAAGTTGGAGGATGGTGATGAATCATACCCATGCTGTTTAAAAAAAAAAATAATAATAACGTGAACGGTCTTAAGTTTCTAGGAAAAGCGTGGGGGGCAAGTACAATAATTTGCCTGGCTACCATCAGTATCTAGTCTTAAAAAAATCACCCTCTGCACATCTTCCCCGGTCATTTTTTTCCGAGACACAACACTAGGACTGTGCGTGACTTCTACTATTAGAGAATTTTTTTTTTTTTTGAGGCCCTTGATTCACATCTATTATTTCTTTCTCATTCATCAAGACATTTTCTCTTTTGCCTGAACGTGACACATGTGGGAGGTTGGGCACAATAAGTCACCGTGTTTTCTTTCCTTGAACTTAAAATGAGAACTGAATGTTTCAGTTGTAAACACAAGGCCTTATGTAATGCCTTATACTGTGTTAATAATTCAGGACAATGAACAGAAACCAAACAGCTTTCAACATGCACAGTTTTCAGCCAGCGAGGATTTATTGGCGTAACCAATCTGTTAGACAAGTCTGAATATAGAATGAGGGCAGACATCAGAAAAGCCCACTGTAATGTCCCCGCTGAAAGGCTGGGTCTTAATCTGTGGCTGTTATCTTGGCTCAGAATTAACTTTGTGGTCTAAGTATTTGTTCGGACATGTGTTCCCGTCTTGGCAATTATTTGAAAGAAGTGTGGGGATTTAGTGATCCTCAGACATCTGAAGTTGTAATCAGAGGCACATTCCAAAGATATGCAAGTCAGGTGGGTTAATCCAAGTCTAAATTAGCCAATAAAGACAGCACCGTCTGTCTGTCTGTCTTGTCTTTGCCTTGTGATGAACTGGCACAGTGTCTAGTGTGTCACGCTGTTATCAGCCCAGCGTATGTTGGTATTGACTCCACTACAATGATATATTCTTGGCTATTCACATATAAAACATTTACACTAAGTTAGGGAACAGTGGCCTTTTTCAGGATAAACCTCAGGGTTATATCATACCTTTGCTTTCAGTACACAATTTATTTAAATTCTGTGATTTAACATTTGTCATTTAAAGGTAAACATAAGTACATATAGTCTTATAATTGATGTCTTTTCTTTTAGTTTTGTATGGGTGTTATTGTGAGATGTCTTGTTATGTTCTTGATGTGGGAATGTCCAAATGGCACGAAACAAAAATAAAAACTAGCTAACTAGTAACTTTATTATTATTATTTCATAGCAGAAAATGTGGTGTAATTAAAAATGTTTGTATTATGTTGAGGCTGACCAGTTTCAGGGCCCTTGTACTGTGCATGCTAGCCAATGGCGTGGCTTACTACAACACATATTGGAATGCAGCAATCATCAATGCTGGCTGCATACTTGTGTACCTATGGGAAGTCAAGATGTCTGTTGTGAAAAAAATGCCTCTCTCTGCTGTCTCTTTTGTCTTTTCTTAACAACAGCTTTATGTTTCAGGGCAGAATCTCAAAGTAAAATATCACAGCTTACTCAGAAAGCATTTCATTTGCCAAATTGCAACCCATTGCTTTACATCAACTTCTATTTGCACTAACATCTCATTCCCACAGAATGACATCTTCGCTGCTTTTAATCAGGTTTGCTATTTTTAGGGCCTTGGACATTTACTCTGCTAATTCTGTAAACACGGTTTTCTTGCAGCAGCCAAGTCTTGTATGATCAAAGCCAGAGCTGATGGCGATAGCTGCTTGTATATACTGTTGATTCAGCTGTGAGATACTATTGTAGGTGTCATTACTGTTTATTTGACCGTGAATTGTTGCTGTTCTTATCTGCAGTCAGAGGGGCTATTGTTCCATTATGTTCCTACGCAAGAGCCTACTCGTTGTGCACACTTTGTGTTTCACTGGGATACACTGAACACAATGGAGAAGTCAGCAACTTGTTGAAGTGTTACTGATCTGTTGATGCAGTGTTAGATACCATTCATTTGCTCTTCCCCTTGTTTTCTACATATTTTTTGCTTTGCATTTTGAGTCTGTGTTATATAAGTATAGTTTTTACTCAGACTTACATAAAGTGAATTCAATTTAAAATCCAAGTACACTCACAAAAATTGTCTTTGTTTGGTTAACAATTCAAACAAGGTACTGTGGGTTGAATAAATCTTTTTTCTGAAACCTGTATTCAGAAAAACTGCAGATATCAAAATACCAAGGTGCAGACAGTTTACAGTGCATTGGTCAAATTTTGAAACTGTAGTTGTGCATCAGAATGATTTATTTCCATTTGCAAACTACCAATGAAGAAGAAGGTATTTCTTAAATTTGTGGGCTATCAAAACAAACAAAATGAATAAAAATAACATTTTGGATTGAATTTCAATAATCTGTCCACACCCAATGATAGTATTAATCCTTTTTATGAGAGATTTGTCTAGTGTTTGTGGGTGTTTGGAGGCTCTTAAAATAAGTTGGTGGGTACTCATACTCACTTTTCTTTTTTTCTTTGAAAAAAGAAAAGGAAATGACTAATGGCCATGCACATCAAGGTGTGAAAGTTGAAGGGGGAGTCTAGCACTTTGCTATTGTTTGTGTGCACAATTAGAAAAAAAAAACATCTATTTTTATTGTTTTTATTCAACTGTAATGGCTTCAGCTATTTCTTTTAAGCAGTCACAGTACATTTGTCAGTGAACTGCTCCTCATCCCAAGATACATAGAATTGACTTTGATGTAATCATTTACAATAAAAATAAAAGGCTCATCAATTTTGAAATGGACATTTTATTTTTGTAAATGTGCAGGATAATTATCCAAGTCTATTAAAACTTCCCAGAGGGTTGGAAACACTTAACACTGTGTGCTGCAGCAAGCTGGAAACAACACGGAGTGAGAGGTTTGCTTGATGACTGAGAGTGTTGTCAGTCACAGTCCATGGTTTGATGATGTGTTTCTGTTGCTTTGTGCCTCTGCAGGGAATGGTTTTGTTAACCCTAGGGGCTCTCCGGGCCTCCTCAGCACACCCAGCGGCAATGGCCTGGGTAAAGTCATGCCCACCAAGTCTCCACCACCCCCTGGAGGGAACATGGGAATGGGTAGCCGTAAGCCAGACCTAAGGGTTGTTATCCCTCCATCGAGCAAAGGGATGATGCCCCCGCTGGTGAGTACAGAGCACACTGCTGCACACATCACCGACGAAAGTCCTTTAAGTCTCTCTGCTGCAGGGCAGAGTAGAGCATTGTTTAGTGTCTTTATCGAGACGTTCTTCTTTGCAGGATTTTGCCTACATACATTTTTGATGTCACATCAGTGTAGCATGCTGTGCTACTGAGGTTGTCACCTCACCAAGGACTATGTTTATCTGCCAAGTGGAACTCTATCACAGCATGCAGGCCTCATGTGAGCAGCGTTCCTCTTGCACTACGCTCTTCAACAATCTGCTGCCCAGGTGTCACAACTCTCGCCCAGTTATTCAGATTTTAAAGAGGCTTTCTCTAATTCTAATAATGAAGGTGCAGAGCGCTCTGACCACAGTGAACACCTGAGGCTAAACCAGATTCCGCTGGTCATAAATCAACATTCAGAAAACGCTGTAAGTGGGGGATTTTCAGACACCCCGGCCAAAAATGCATGTGCGTGTTGCCGGTGTTGTCAGCAACAGGAGCCAGGCCAGGAAAATGATTGTGTTTGGTAAATAAACCTCAGGTTACTGTGGGTGCTCTTCCTTTGCAGAGCCTCGACTAGCCTGGATCAGTGTTTAAAACAACTGTGTGTCACCATGTCGGCATGTGAAGTCAGTGGAGCAGGACAGGTTGCGTTGCAAGAGATCTGAAACCAGTTAGGCAGGGGTGGGAGGTCGGTTCTGTTCTGTCTGAGCCACGGAAGCAGTTCGGTGCTGGCTGTGGCAGGTCTGCAGACAGCCTGTCATTAGGACATAATGGTATTAAATTAATCACATCTCAGTGTGACAGAGTGTAGATGAAGACTTAATCATGGGGCCCAGGGTGTGAGCCAGATAATATCTTGTCGCCCTTGTCGTGTCTTCCTGCCGCTATTGATTGAGTGTGGGTATTAAGACAGCCCTGGTCTGGTCACAGTATGTCCCACAGCACAGGAAAGATGGAAGATGGCCTTCTGGTTTTTCCCTCAGCACAGGGCGGATTTGGAGTGCACAGTGCTAAGCAGTCATTGTTGGTACCAGTGAAGAAACTTTATCTGTGATTTCTGGTTATTATGAGGTGATTGCAGTGTCATGTTCACAATCAGGTGAGCATTAGTCAATATCCAGAACAATTTTTCAGCATTACTGTACTCTCAGTTCCTAACTTCACTGGCTTTTGTCCAGGAATTAGCTGCTTCTTCTTCATCATTTGCAAGATAAACAAACGTCATGTCCACACACTGTTGGAAGATTGTGGCCACATACTTGAATGTTAATCATGTGCCTAAGCTTTGGATAAATTGGTTCTTGAGTATTACAACAGACTATAGGCACAAAATGAGTGTGATTTTACAACGACTGCAGAAGTCATCCACACTTTTATGTCCCCTATTGTCCCCTTTTACTGTAAAATCTAGATAGCTGGCACTGTTTTCCAGAGCAATTTACAGTTGCTCTGCTTCTTTTCTGTAACTTTGCCTGTCTTCTTTTCTTCTGTTGAGGGCAGTCGGAGGAGGAGGAAATGGATTTGGTGAGTTTTGACAAATGCCTGGGCAAATGGCTGAAATGTGAACATGCTTCCGGTAATCACACATGCTAGACTAAAGGCAATGCTCAAAGCGGAGATTGGCTCTCAGAACTGCCAGCAATAATAAATTAAAAAAAACGTTTTGTCACTGCATGTTTTGGGTTTGGCCTGTGAAAATTGCCTGAGCCTGTTAAATTGGCTCCTCTATTCCCAACACGTCAGTGTTAGTCATATACCACCAGTAGTCTGTGTATGTGTGTGTGTGTGTGTTTTAGTTTGTGTGTGTATGTGTGTGTGAGAGAGAGAGAGAGAGAGAGAGAGAGAGAGAGAGAGAGAGAGAGAGAAAAAAAAGAGAGAGAGAGAGAAACAGCTAAGCACAAATCAATGTTTAATTTTTAAAACTATTAAATTGTAGTGACAATCTGAAAAGTTTGAGAATTTGAAAAGTGTTGAGTTAAATCAGTAAAGCCATTTATATTTTTTTCCAAGGAAGAGAGGATGACATCATCTTAAATGATATCATTCTGTGTGATACTTGGGTTTGGTGAAGTCATCTGGCTGGAGAGTGTTGGAACAATGCAAGGAAGCCATCAACTAGATTATGATGCAATTCTGCTTCAGACGTAACTGGTGGCAGCTGCACACATGCTTGTTACATTATATTCTGAGGATTTGTTATGGTATTGTTCTCAGCATTTGATGAGTGTAGTTGGAGTGTGTGCATTTGTTAGCTCACTGCGTAGTTTGCTGCATGACCACACCAAGCTCTGTAGGTGTGTTTTTGTGGACTGCATGCCAGTCACTGCACTAATAAACCACTGGGGCTCTCCGTCTACGTCACCGTAGGAATTGAAATGTGTCATTTATAGAATCCTTTCGCACGTTCTCAGTTAAGAGTTGTTTGTTTGATTATAAGACTGATCTCTAGACTCTCCTTGAGTTGTCTCACTCCTGCACTATCGTGATAAAAGCATTTTTTCATGACTAACAAAGTAAAACTCATTAAGCTAATAAATCTGATTAATAATTTGTTGTGCCTATAGTTGCATGTCAGTTCTTGTGAGTTCTGCACTGACTGCATCTGTCACTTGTCCACTTTAAATTGATGGAATAAATGAATTATTTATTGTTACTGCTGAAATCCACCTAGCTATTTCAAAGCCCATGCTGACCACTTTTGATGTGTGGTAAATTCTCAAGTATATCTTCAGTTTTTGGTACACAAATGTAGCCTACACATATTTTTAGTGAGCCATATTTTATTAAATATCATAAAATCCCTTCAAGAAACCACAACATCAGTTATTGATACATTGATATGTTATTGTTTTTATTCTTGCTCTCTTTTTGATCTTTGTCAAAACATTCAGTAAGTATTGAATCAGGAGGATCATAATATTGACTTGTCATAACGCTACACCACCACCTTGTGGAAGCTCTTACTATTACACTCACATCCCTGATTACCACAATATGTAAAAAAAAAAAATAAAAAAGTGTAGGCTGTAAATTAAATGTCTTAAATGATAAAAAAAATACACACATTGTTTAGTATTAGACTGTAATGTTTTTAGAGTGCTTTATTTTGTGCCTGTGCTCACTTTCCTTGTTACTTTTTGTGTTTTGCAGAACACCCAGAGGATAAGCAGCTCCCAGTCCAGTCAGCCACTGGCCACTCCAGTAGTGTCTGTCACCACCCCCAGCTTACCCCCACAGGGCCTGGTCTACTCAGGCATGCCCACCTCCTACAACCCTGCTGGTGAGTCTGGCCTTGCTCTCCCCTCAGACTCAAAACAACCGCCTTAGCCGTGACTGTTTGTACTACACGCTGTTGGTTCCTGCTCTTTTGTCAGTGCTGAAGCTGAAATGTGAGTGAGTTCTCACTGTGTGTGGCTGCTTTTGTTTTTACAGAGTACTCCCTGAGCAGTGCAGAGATCTCTTCCCTACAGGGCTTCAGCTCTCCTGGGCTCTCACTGGGCTCCATGTCGGCATGGCAACAGCATCAACTGGGCCAGGCAGCTCTTAATTCTTTGGTGTGAGTAACACACTTCCAAACAAAAGCACACTCTCCAGACGCCCTCACATAAAAGCAACACCCACTGCGCTCTGTGATATTATGCTGAATCACACATCTACATATTCCTGGCTTTTCACATTGTTGCACCTCACATTTGTTGTCTCATTTTTTGGTCTGAACTCAAAATGCCCTGCTTGACTTCTCTGCAGTGGTGGAGGTCACCTACCTCAGGGCTCCAACCTTTCCATCAGCACCAGCCAGAGCATAAACATCAAGTCCGAGCCCATTTCGCCGCCACGGGAGCGTGTCACCCCGTCCGGCTTCCCCCCGCAACAGCCGCAGCAAGGGTCCAGCCGTCAGGAAGTTCTGGGACGCTCACCTGCCGACAGCCTCAGCTCCTCTTGTAGCTCATATGATGGCAGCGATCGTGAAGACCACCGGCCAGACTTCCACTCCCCGCTAGGGCTCGGAAGACCCCCTGCTGGCTCTGAGGACAGGGAGAGCCCCTCGGTCAAGCGCTTGCGCATGGACACATGGGTGACATAAAGAGCCCCGATCAAGCCTCCAGTCACCAGCCAGTCAGAGAGAGGGAGGGGTTAGACATGGCGATAAAAGAAAGAGAAGGGTCCTTAGAGCTATCATTATGATACTATTACTCAACTCCATTTTCAATTTGTAAGACTGAGATGTAATGTAATAAGACATGTCAGGACATATCTAAAGTCAATTCTCAAACTGATACAGTAAGATAAAAAAAAAATCTCAGTTAGCTGGACTGAATTATATGCACAAGCAGGTGGTATCAGGTACTTGGTGCAATTCAGATGACTTTTGCAGAAGAAAGAAAAATGTTAAACAATAGGCAGTAGATTAATGTAGTCACTGGTCTAGTCAGACACTTACATGTAGTTGCTGTTTTGCTGTTGTGCTCGCATGTTGCAAACAATCAGAGAAAGTTGTGTTGCTTTCAGGCTGAGGACCCTTACATATGACGTTCACTGCAAGAACTATCTTTTAAAATCATGCTGTAACCATACAAGACCTTTGTCTCAAGTGGCCTCTTCTAATTTATTGATTCAGTCAATCAGGAGATACAGACAGCATGAGGTTAATGAGTACTATACAGGAATTTTGGTCATACAAAGAACAACAGTTGAGACTACTTTAGTGAATAAATGAAATAAATGGGGAGGTAAAAACAAAAATAGCAACAGAATTTATCGCAATAATGACATACTATTCATTTTATAATTTAAAAGAGTAGGATATATACATGTGCAATTACGATAATGCGAACCTGTCCAGTTGAACTGGTGAGAAAATCAACATGTTCACATTTGCTAACAGTTCATCAGTAATATAAGCCAAAGCTGTTCTTTTGTGTTGTTTTGTACAGTTGCTATGGTTTTTCCTAACAGTTCACTCAAATGCACCATTTCTCTCGCCATAGTTTAATTTTTTATTGTGCTTTATTACAAACAGTGTAAAGTCATGTAAACCAGACCATGAATCAATATCTAAAGCCATGAACATTTGCTGTTCTGTTTGTATAATTGAAAATTTGAGCCAAACATTTTCTTTTGTTGTGTAAATAGCGACTTTAATATATATCACCAGGGTGTGAGTACATACTGAAAGTACTGTACGATCGCTGTTTTCAAGAAAAGTATATTTTTGTGGATCACAGCCAAGTTTACAAGAGTAGACCCTTAAAAAAGTAGATCATTCACTGGTCAATATTTGCTATTGTGTTCATTTTACTGTCATCTCTTCTAAATTGAATTATCAAGATAATCTCCTATGTGTTTCAGTTCCAGATGGTCGATTTGTTTTTTTTTCTCTCTCTATTAGTGGTGACTGTTTGTCCTTAAGACATTGTAATAATAATGCTGTGAGGTTGAAGTTCCACTATTTTCATATTTGTGAAGGATGATCACAAGGCTAGGGGAAATAGGGTTTCTTCCCTCCTATTGTGTTAGCTCGTGTTAGTTGTGTACCAGCAGCTGCGGAATACACTGCCAACATTCAAACCCAAGGTCCCAGCCCCACATTGAAGAATAATCTATTGTTATTGCATGTAGCTCAACTGAAAGACATGCCATTTCTCAGGCTATTTCCACTATCCTGTTACCGGTTTCATGGAGTTTAGGCAGAAGACACACACGTGGTAGAAGTGGCTGCTGACCTTCACACAAAATTTATCATGCCTGTGCCCACATGTGGTTGTAAATATCGCAGTCTACTTGAAATGTCAGTCATAATTATGTACAAAAATACTCCTGTGTTTCCTTAATTGGCTCCAGAAATTGTATCTTATATCAATGCCCTATAACTTGTAGGAGTACTGTAGGCCTAGGAACCTTAGGAGCCAGAAAAGTGAAAATCTGAAGGTGCTTAAGTCATGTACGTGAAAGGTGTTGCAACATAAGTCTGATGCCTCAGTCATCACACGTTGCAGAGAGGAAAAAGGGGCTGTGACTTGTTTTCTTCTCCATCATCACAGAAGCGAATAATTCAGCAGCTAATTCATAACAACAACAAAAACAACAACAACAACAACAACAACAACAACAACAACAATGCAATGTCATTGACTTCAATCTCACTGCTGGATTGCACACATTTGTATGAGAAGTTTGCTGTACAAGAGAGGTTATCGCTCTGCATTCGCCGTGACATATCTTGTGTGTGTTTCTGAGGGTTTCTGTTCTCGCCGCCCCCCATCATCAACACCACAGTAGTTCTCAGTATAAGCCCATAATGATCTATGCAGTTTTACCCTCAATTCACATGACGTACACAGAATATGATGTCATTACAGGTCATATGTAGTCCACAAAGCATTAGCAAGAGACTGCTAGCCTCTTATCCTGAAGTGCCCGAACTTCAAGATGCATATGATACATTTAATTAAATTGATTGATTTGGATCCCCCGGGGCAATCTCTTCATGTTCATATACATTAGTAGACATTACATGATGTATAGTAGTTCATAATGTAATCCAGTATAACACAGCAGGTGAAAATAGCAATAATAAATGACTACAACAAAAATTGTCTGCCTGTCTTGGCAGCATCACCTCGTAGTTGAGCACATACTTTAGCACTTGATAACATATCAGGGAATTTTGTAGTTTCTCTATCTATATGCACAGTTAGAAAATGCCTTATCCCAAAGAAAAATTACACCACTTTTATTTTCTCTCAGTTAAAGAAAAAAACCAACAATGCAGATATCACTCAAACTTGACCAGACCTGCCTCTTCTCAGAAAAGACTCACACAAGAAAATGCACGGTGAATGCACTGTGATACACTTTGCTCTTTGGGTCTATGTCCAAATTGTGCACAACTGATGAATGTGAAAGGAAAGGGTAATCAATGAACCTTTGTAGAGGACTTTCTTCACTTTGCTGTGCAAGAGTACACTGCTTTGCTTCATGGCTTTTATAAACAGAACTATGTGTTTGGTAAGTGTTTGTAGTTGATAGTTCACTTAACTAAAGAAGCTGTTTTCGGTTTGGATGCTCAGACCGTTTGGCGGCACAAGCTGGACTTTGTTGCCAATAATGAAATTATTTGTTTCAAAATCGAAAGAGATTTTAAGTTAATCTACATTTTATTTCCCTTGAATGTGTTATTTTATTTTCATCATACAATAAATATTCAAGTGAACTTTTTATTAAACAAATAAGATACTATGCTAGATATTGTTGTACAAAATTTGTATTCTTCACAAAAGTACAAATATTGGCTTTTAATGTGTAATTTAGGTTATCTCTCTTATTCTGTATAAAATGAAGTAAACAACTCTTACATAGAATTTGTTCTCATGTGAAGTCCCAAACAGTAGAAACTGTCAACTTTATTAAACACCTCAGTGTATGCTCAATCTGAACTCAATGTCTATTCCTCTTTGAATTTCACTTTGAAAATGTATTTTATTGACCTCATAGATCAGTTGGTACACTGTCTGGAGCCACTGCCATTGTCTATCACACAATGATACAATCGAAGCAGACAATACAATCCTGTTAAAATCTTCAAATCCCTGAATTTATTTAGGAAGATTGTCTGACATACTCTTTCTGGTGAATTCCAGTTATGAAATGAATATTAAAAGAGAAACATAGCTGATGATTCAATGGCAGATCCTTTGCTTAAGAAAAAGTAATAATAGCACAGTTTAAATGTATATAGTATAAAAAGTAAAAGTACTCGTTATGCAGAGTGACTACAGTCAGAGTATTATTATTATTATTATTTTCATATATTTTTGGATAACTATTACTGGTGTCTCTTTTAGCCTTTAGTTGACTTGAAAGGTGTTAAATCAATTAGGTTTTATCTATATATAATATGGATTTTCATACAGATCAAATGCAAATACCACACAGTAGAAACAAGAAACAACATTTCACAGGTGACACATAGTGGTCACCTAGTTCCCCTGTAGCAGTAGCAGACGACATCCGTGTAATTCCAGGGTATCACCAGCAGAAGGCACTGTAACACAATGAGTCGATACATCTTGTTAGCTCAGCTCAGGTAAGTTGGTAAACCACTGAAGCTAACAGGTCACGACAACAACTGTCTGGAAAAAAACAACAACAGGTAGCTAACCGCTGGTTGGACTTGTTAGTCGGTCATTTAAAAGATGTGAAAAGATAACAGGCTTAAACTAAATATACAGATATATATCCACAGGGACTCAAGAATTTGTGTTTTTAATCTATAAAGTAAGTTTCATAATTTCAAAAGTCAGCGTTACTTGTACTTACGTGAGTATTTCCGTTTTGGAATTAGTCTTAATTCTTTGATTTCAATACATTTAAGTGGTTGCTGGAGGTACTTTTTAAACCCATTTACCAATAGTTATGAGTTTCTTCAAGGTACAATTGGATAATACGTCCAAAACATTAAATAAGGTCATAAAATATGCACTGGTATAGCTAGCTAGTGGAAACAAGTTAATGACAAGTTAACGTTATACGTTGTACCTAAATACATTTACTTTAGGTACAAAAGTAAATTTTACTACTTACAGTTATTTGCCAAAGTTGAATTCTGAATTTTGGACTTCATTCTCATTTTCTCCACTGTGGCGTTGCTATGGTTATGCATAAGTAAAAACATTTTTTCCATCACCATTGAATAGCAAATCATAAAACACCGCGAGACAACCAGGGGTTTTAAGGTCAGCTGTGTAGTTCAATCTTTCATCCGGTATTCACTCTGAAAGGCTTGCATGTGCATCACTCTGTATATTTGTCCCCAAGTGCATGTTCTTGGCTTCAAGTCCATCAGACCAGCTGTGCTGCAGCCTGGAACAGGTCCAGTATGCATGTGTAGAGTAACTAAGCAGGGTTTTGGGATGTTTGAGTTGTGTGAGAAGGAGGGCGACAGGCCACCTGCCATAGGGGCTTGCCCTGTTCGGATCGCCAGCCCTGCCTTTCAACTGGGAGCCAAGTTGGGGTTCTTTCATGTGGGCCTGATCTCTTTCAGACATCGGCAAATATTGAACAAGACTCTGTCCAAACTCAAACACATCTGTTGTCATACACTGTAGTCTCCACCGTTAGGCACAGACAAGGAGAGGGAGATTGAACACCAGTGGGTGGCTTCTATGTGTGGACAGACAGCTATAGTTTATACTTTGCAAACACAAATGCTCACTTTTGACGAGCGTAGGCTAAACCTTGTTCCACTGTAAACAAATATGTGGCTGTGGGAAAGAAATGGAGTTTGGTATGACAAGGCAGCCACTGAGTGCCAGATCCGTGCTGAAGATGAGGGATGAGATAAGATGAACAGATCATTTCATCATTTCACATTTCATATGCCACAGTCATGTTGCACAATCCATCAGCAGTATTTTGAGACTGTTTTGGACAGATATGAAGGACAGTTGTATTGTAGAATTAGGATAGATTATGGAATTAAGTATATTTTCAAATACTTGGACTTATAAGAGAACCCATATTAGAGGAAGTGTAATGCATGCAAGTCTTAAAACAGACAAATAGCCTAACAAATGCAAATAAACAGTCAAATTTTCAAATCAACAATAAACAGACTGACAAAACTGGCTGTTAAATTTGCTGTATAGTGAGCAACTTTTTCATAATAGTTTCAGTGCTTCAGTGTCTATCTAATCTTTTCTCACAGTGTCTTAATTCTCTGAATATTTGTCGTCTCGTTTTTTTTTTCTGATCCCGCATAACTTGTCATACTGTACTGTTGTTGCTCTATTAGTCATGCTAGTCCTGGGCAGGACTCAACCCTTAACACCATATAACTGGCATTATCATAATCGTTGAAACTCACCCTGTGAGACTGGTATGGCTACTTCAACGCAGCTTGGCCTCTCCAACCAATCACTTGTCTTCAAAGTTGTCATCAAGCAGGAAAGGTAAGTCACTGTCGTTTACTCCTTCCTCTTTTTCATCATAGTTAGGATGGCTGAGCTGCTTGTTGGAGAATTTGTTGCTGCTCTCGGTGGAAACTGAATCAGTTTGTTGCTCTTTCAGGCTTTTCAGTAGAGGTCAACTGAACAGGTATAGCACAATATTTTCTTTGACTAAATAAGACTGAAATGATGGTGAAATAATTAATTTGGAAATGTTTGTAAGATCAGATATCAGGCCTTATAATTAATGCTAAGATTTTACTATGATAATCTAGCTTACCGCCCAGTTTTGGTTTTGTAAGGTGCTGATTTAGTTAGCAGAAGGCATTGTTTTGTTTTTATTAGGTCAAGACAGACAATTGGGAGAAGTATGTACAGTTTGATGTAACACTAATTCAGATGGTAAACCAACAATTAAGATGTCTCTGCTATTGTTGGGCTTATCTTATCTTCCACTATGTTACTATGTCTTAACTGAATGTACATCTTCCCCTTCTGTACAGTAATACCTGTTCAATGATCAAAATTTGCCCTCATGAAATATTATTCAAGCCAAAATCTCAGAGAGGAACTCTAATATAGAACACAATAGGAAAATATATTCAGAGGTTTTGTGTTTTTTGCTCAAAGCTAAGTGTGAGTATAGCCAACATTTTTTCAAGATAGAATCATAACTTTACTGGCCACGCCAAGAGGCGATTTATATTTGGCTGTTGTAGTTTATATCATTTCCCTTGACTGAGTCTGAGCAGTACATAAAGCACCTTGTTTCATTGTGTTAGACCTGTAACACAATTTTTTATTTATCTGAAAGATATCACTCAAGATGGAAACCAAGAAAAAGAATTTCTTGGAGAACTTGCGTCTGAAGACTAAGTTGCCCAACCTGAAGAAGCCAGGTAAGAAGGCACTTGCCAAGCAGGGGAGGAGTCTGGCTCATCGGCGCAGTATTTCTGTACCAGACCTACGGTTGGTGCCAGGTGGAGCATTTTCTGCAGATAACGCCTTGTCAACTGACTCTGATACCTTTGGCATCTCTCCCCGTCTGAGTGATACTGATTCTAATGCAAGCGGCTCAGTCACTGATGGACCACCTTTCACAGACAAACTCTATGACTCAGTCCCAGAAACTACAGTCTGGGTTCCTACAGCTCACATGGGTGCAGGTTTGAAAAGGATGAGTGGTCCAGTCGAGACACTGACCCTTTATGAGGAAACTGATGATATGATAAATCCAGGCTCAGAGGATGACGTGAACTGGACTCGAGAAGCCTTGTATGCACAAGTGGATAAAAGAGCCCACGGAAATGTACCAACATTTTCTGTTGACCCTATTCCTGCACCAAGATCAGTTTTTACTGACACACAAGTTCTTTCACAAAGACCAGACCTTGGAGAGAGACAGAGTCTCAATGGAGAAGAGAGAGTGCTCTCAAGTCCTCTTGCAGCAGCAGTGGCCAGAGCAAGCTCATTGGGAGACCAAGTGAAGCCAAATATAGAAAAGAGGACCACACCATTTGAACAGAGAAGGCCATCATCTGAAAAAGAGACACCGCAAACATTCAGAAAAAATGCTCTTATTCCAGATAGCATTTTCCTGACATTAGATTCTCTGGGTACTCCTTTGGAAAGTGCTGATGGTACCTCAATGGACTCCGCCTGTGGCACCCCCAGTGAAGAGCAAGTCAACATGCCCTGGACGACAGACTCGGAGGAACTGGACCGCGAACCTTGCTCTCCCTTTGTGATGAGACAGTTCTCCACAGAACAGGCTTTACTTGAAGAAGCCCAGAATGAGGAAGGCCTGGAAGAAATAGAGGTCAGTTTTATTATGTGAATTTAACTACAGAGGATCCTGTTTTTATTTGAAGTCTTCATGCACTTTAGATTTATGTAATTTGAAATTTGTCCTGTCATTTAGTTATTAGTGAAATAACACTGATCCAAACCGATCCAGTCCATACACCAAAGACCTTATACTTCTACAAACTTAGATGAAACTAATTATTCCTTAGAAATTATATTCAAGTATGCAATCTCTAGTGCCACAGTAAATTGGTCGAGAGGATCATGTGTGAAGTTATGAAGGCATTGTGAATAAAAACACATAATTTGTCAGAAATATAATATAAAGCATCAACACAATAAGTACTTTGAGTAACATATATTTCAACATTGGTCACATTCACTTGAATGTTTGCATGTTTTCACTTTAAAATAGTGTAGTTTGTCATTTCGCATACTTCAGCTGTTATGCTAAGAGGTGTCCTCACACTCTAATATGGTGTCTGAGCATGTACTTTATGACAGTAACTATTCAGTCTACTGGTGCAACATATCAAAAGCATCCTCACAAGGTTGGTGTTAAATATAAAGTCACCACCTGGGATTTGACTTTATACAGCTCCTGGGTATAGTTGAAACTAAGGCTGTTGTGTGCTGTTTTGTCTAGATGACTCCTAGATATGGAAACCAGTTGTAAACCAGTGTGACTAGTTAGACACAATGTGGCACGAAGAACTCTATAAAAAAAGTACTCAGAGGTTGATAACATCTCACTTTGCCTCAACAGTATTTACGTACTGTAGACACATTGTTTGTCCCTAAAAGACATTCTCTATAGTCATGAGGAACGTTAAAGTTTGTCTTGAAATGGATGAACATCCTTATGTGAACCACAGAGCAGTGCACACAAATCTCAGCTTGACTATACTATACAAAATGTTAGCTTCTGATGTTTCATAAAATGTCATTGCAACCTTTTTTTCTATGTAGATGTGCAGTGAACCGTATGACTACTTTGACGAAAATCTGCAAGATCCTTTAGAAAACTCTGTGAGTACTTACTGGACAACTGTACCCATTGAAATAACATCTGACATGAGAAAGCATACAAATGTGAATGGTTCTCCACAGCAGGTTTTGACGGCAGGGCCTGAGGCTCAAGTACCTCTCCCGTTCCAGAGATACCTCCTGAACATCAACTTAAAGCAGGGAAGGAACCTGGTCATCAGGGACAAGCGCTCTGGTAGGTCAGCAACCTGCAGGTGATGTATAAGTTGTGGCTTTTCACAGCCTGAAAGACCAAGTAGCGGTCTCACTTGGATCTTAAGAGGATAATTACTATCTCTTTATAAGCTAACATCACACTGTTGTCTTAACTGTAGGAATTTTGGATGCATCAGTACAGATCAAGAGATGCCAAATTGGATGTTGGAAGTTCTTGTACACCCTAAAAATATGCAGTTCTTTGTGTGTTGGCTTTTAGAAAGGGTGCGCCCTTGATGAAGCACTGCATGTACACACAGTGTGTATACATCTTGTTAATCTTGCTGTGTTCATGAACCAATCAAACTGCGGAAAGTCGTGAATGGGAAATGTGTTATTGTGTATAAAGGCAAGATGAGACGTGTTCAGTTAATGCTCCTGTTTACTTGTTAGGATGACGTCTCTTGTCAAGTGGTGTATGTACAAAGAAAAAAATGAGAAGTATGCTGTCAGACCAGTATGACAAAAGCCAGACTGGGATAAAGCAATTGGTACTCATTACATGAAACCACTGGTACTGACACCTGTTTAAACAGCTGATTTTGAATGGTATGCCAGGGATATTGGTGGTGGATTCTTTGCTAAATTTAATTGATGATCACATAATTATAATCCTTAATCTCATATCTAATAGGCTTTCTTGAAACAAAAAATGTGGCTCACAATTTTTAAAGAAAAAGTTGCTATCAACTTACCCCACAAATTATCATGTATTTAAACATTTCCAGCCGCGCAGTTTTTTCTCTCAAATTACTTTGTTGATGTATTTACTTTTTCTGCAGTTAGTAATTGACACCATCCAGGTATAAAATCAAACATAACCTCATTTTAATGAACTGATTTCCATAACCGGGTTGCCTGTTGAGATTTGAGTCACCAGTGACAATCATATTGATCTGTGAGAGAAAGATCGACAGAGAGTATGAAATACAAATTTTCATTCATCATGACCCTTCCCTGAGGCCCTGTTGAGTTTACTTTGGGAAAGCAGTGACATCAAGTGGACATAAATGGAACTACGACATGAGTGAATTCATGTGTGGTCTCATTAAGAGTGATTATTCACTGACAATTTTTTGTACTAATGTGGTTAGGTTTACCTAAAGTAAAAATTATTTTTATAGCAGAAGTTTTTGTAATGACAGTACTTCAAAGCCATGTTAATCTGATCTAATTGAAAATATAAACCCTTTGGTTATGCTGTGATTTTAACTAATATTATACTTGTAGCTCCTGTAGCTTTGGGAAATCACTTCACAGCTTAACAGTGAAAGGACTTTTTTTTTTTACCATGATGTTTAACTGTTTTTTTTTTCCTGCATGGTGGCAGGACAACCTCCTAACCCAGTGCCCTACTCCCTGCTAGTTGAGACCTTACTTTCCCTGACAAGATGGCACCATGATGATGCAATCCCCACACGCCCCCTGTCTTTCCACTGTTTGCCCAACAATCAACACCGTGCCAAAGGCTCACCAATGGCATACATTGTCATTACATATTCTGAAAGGACCCACGCCACCGGCCCCCACTCCTTGGTTTTTGTTCTCCCCTTTTTTCCCCATTAATTTCCATCGTCACCGTTCTCAGTCATGCCAGAGCTTTTCTCCTTGCTAGCTGCCACATTCTCCTCCTGTCAAGTTGCCTGGAGGTTTCCCTGTCACAGGCTGGCAGGGTGGAGCTGCTGTGGGTCCTGCCTGCCTTTGCGAGATGTTCATTTGGAGTGGGGAGCTGACAGGCCTGACAGCCCATCCCCACAGGGCCTTTGTCATGTGATTCAAGCCTCCCTGCAGGCTCTCTCAAGCACCCCTTTATTCCCCTATACAAATGAAGGCATGGGACTGGCTTTCATTTTTTGGCCAATCTGCATGCAATTGCAGAAACAAAGAAGTCCCATACCCCCACCCCACTCACAAACAGACTTTCTTAACAGGCTTGGGAGATTAACACTGGTTGCTTCTAGATTTTGGTTTCTGGTTGCCTCATGCTGGCGAGTGTTTCTACTCTTTCACAATTAAACAGCTACATCCCTCTGTTTTTGCCATGTGTGGGGTGCGCCTCCTCCTCACATATTTCAGTCTCTCACACAACCAGCATGGGGGAAGGGTGTGTGTGTGTGTGTGTGTGTGTGTGTGTGTGTGTGTGTGTGTGTGTGTGTGTGTGTGTGTGTTTATACACAGTGTACATTTCTAAAGTGATAATATGTTCCACACGAAGTAAACATAGTTTGCATCAAATAATTCTTTTTCACCATAGATTGCTATGAAAGCAGTGTTTTTACACTTTGATTATGCTTTATGTTAACACTTGAGGCCACATTGTCTTGCTGATTTGCTGTTATTTCATTTGAATTTTAGGTACTAGTGATCCTTATGTGAAGTTCAAACTTGAAGGAAAACAGTTCTATAAAAGCAAAGTGGTGTATAAAAACCTGAACCCACAATGGAACGAGTCCTTCTCTCATCCTCTGCGAGATCGAGAACACATTGTGGAAGTTCGAGTAAGCAAGGTTTTTTTGAAAACGAGTGCATTATCTTACGATACAGGAGCCCACACTTAAAATTTGTAATCTTAGTGATGTTTGTAATGTCGTTGCAGGTCTATGATAAAAATCGGACTGCTGACGAGTTCATGGGTTCCGGTGCTATTCCCCTGAAAGATATTGATTTGTACAAGTGAGGAATATATAAATCTTTTATATTTCAGGGAACAGATTATCATAAGGATATTCATAAATGGGCATCAGTTTGGTCAAAGGCATTGCCTTTCTATCTTTTAACAGAACCTATGAAATGGAGTTGCGTCTTGATGATCCAAAACGTAAAGAAAATGACATGGGGGTGATTATTGTTGAAGTCTGCTTAATGTTCAGAGATGCTACCATCAAAAGAAGCCCTGTAAGAGTATTTTAAGTATTTTTTTGATGCAATTATTTTCACCATAGTCTCTGGATTCTTTGCACTGATTCTTGTAATTCTTTTCTTTTTATAGAGATGGCCTGCAAAGAAGAATAAGGTATGGATTATGACATCATTACATTTATTTTTTAACTTGATTTTTCAAATTGTATCCTGAATGCTATTAGTATTCCTGCATTTAACTTTGTCATTTACACAGTAGAGCTTACAGTTACCCTGATGTGAAGCACTAGGGGGCAGTAGCTCACTGTACTATGGTGCAACAAAGAATGAGGTGTATGCTCAGGACTAAGGCTTTTGTGTGTAACCTTGGTTTCAGCATAGCCTATTTCTTTTGTGGTTTTATAGTGAACCTTTTTTGCAATGCATATTATTTTCAGTGGTATCGTTTGCTGTGAAAAAGTATGGTACAATGTTACATTCTGATCAAAACCAAAATAATAGCGTTGTCTGAATATGTTGTCATAAAAAAGCCCATAGTTTAGTATTATAGAGCAGTATTTGGTTTTGTAGTAAACAAAGTTCCATCTCTTCTCAAGTGGCTTTCAATATATTGCAGCTGTAATTAGATTCAGAGTGAAATAGGAGGGTGGCTGTTTGGGACTCACACTGCAGCGAGTGGGTTTATATTCACACCTATGTAGTCACTACATCTGCCACTGTTCAGTCTCTTGATGGTCCAGTAGACAATCTCAATTTGAAATTAGATGACAAAGGAATGAAGCCATTTTCATACACATTGTAGGTTATCCACTACAGATGGTTAAAGATACTCAAAGGGAGACAGAAATGTGTGATGGGACTCTACACAACGTTCTGCTGCCTAAATCACAGTGCTAATTTAACAATGTAACAATGCCATTTTTTTTCCCATTTCATTTTTGACAAACATACAATATCTTATTGCATTTAACACCTATCCTGGAAGTGCTGAATACCCAGCTCTTACGGCTCTACTCCCCCTCTTTCAGAACATCGTTTTCTCCCTCTGTGTTACCACCACAGAGACAGGGAATGGCAAGTGCCGAAGTAAAACTCTGCTGTGTGATAGTGTTTCAAACAGGAGGGGGGCGTATGGTAGAAGTGGGAGGGGGGGCTCTGCTGTTCGAGGCATGTTGCCAGTGTGGGATGCCTAAGATCGGCAAGGCTGATAATTCCCAGGCATAGCGGGCAATAACCCAGATGTTAGGATGTAATATCACAGCTGTGGATGGACAGTGCTGAGGTACTAGCCAAATGGTCCAGGGTCTGAGCTCATCGTGCTTGTCCCCATGCTGTCCCACCATATGGAAGCAATCGCACAGCCCTTTTAGGACCAGGAATAGATTCTCTTTAGGGGCCACTTACAGTTAAGTGGAATTGTTTTATTGGCCGCTGAGATAGAAATGTGTCCAAGATAAACACTTGGGATGACTTGGCTGAGGCCTGTTTTATATCGCTCCTCCACTCCCTCTGTTCCTCTTCTTTTGAAGGGGCTGATATTTATAGGGCTGTGCCTGTGGTATTCCATGTTAATTCAGGTCCCTGAGATGTGCTTTGATCCCCTTCGGATTGGGTGGCAATGTGGGTTGTGACCCCGTAGTGAGGAGGAGGGGCCGGAGTGGCAGGGGAGTTGTAGTGGGGCTGTTTGAAGCAGCATCGCTGGGGCAGCTGAAGGAGCTGGGCAATCAAAGAGGCTAGAGCAGATTACGGTCCTGCTCTTTAATTACAGTCAGCCCTACACAACCTCTCTGCTGTTTGTTTTTACAGCCCTGGCCTATCACCGCATGGCCTCACGGGAACTCTTACATGGAAACATATCAAGGCCTCTCTTTCTCACTCCCTCTGTGACACACGGCAGGAGAAGTGGATTATTTGCTGTGCTTGTCCTTGATTTCCAGAGTTCTCTAATGCACAACATCTTTTTATTTTTATAGCTTCACATTAGTGGAAAAGATTTGTTATTTCTTTGGTTAAATTAAAATTGGATGAATTTGCCAACATGCAGTAAACTCTGATGCTGGCCATACATACTGCATGTATGCATAATTTGCTGATGAGAGAGCTGTGGGGTTTGCATCATTACTCACTGCTGCCTGCTGTCTCTGGTGCAGTATGCCAAGTGTCCTGCCTCCCCACACTCAGTCTGGGAGCCAGTGATGAGTGGGACTGTCACAGCCAGGGACATCTGGCTGCTTGCTGACGTCCCTCTCTTCCTCTCTCTCCAGGAGCCTCCGTGGTGTGGCTTGCCTGTCAGTAGAGATGTGCTAATGTGCTCCAACAGAGATGTGCTGTATAGTGTAAACCTTTGTCCTACTTTCATGCACTCTGTGAACATGATGAGGTGCCAGGCTGAGGCAGGAGCAGGTAAACAGAGGAGAACGCACAGAGTCTCCACACACATGGTGCTTTAAAAAAAAATCAAAAAAACTGTCTGTGTGTATCTTTGCCCTGCAGCAGAACCAGGCCACACCAACCCAGCGGCCAGCTGAACCAACGCAGAAGAACCAGCTGAAGAACCAGATGTGGTCTGGGGTGCTCAGATTCACCTTGATAGAGGGACAGGACCTGCCTCAGTATGGCCATGGTGACATTTATGTCCGCTTTCGCCTTGGTGATCAGAAGTATAAGAGCAAGGTTGGACTTGTTTTTTTTAAAAGTCTCTCTCTTTTCCCACTTCTCCTACACTTCTTTTTCTCATGCTCCTCTGTCTCTTTAATGTCTGCTCTTTATACTTCAAGTGTTTCTTCCCAGCCCCTATCTCTTACTTCCCCGCTTCTTTCTCTCAGCAGGTGCCTGTCAGTGACTCACCTCCACCTTGGCTCACTGGGCCATGGCGGAGGCAGCTCATTAGACTGGGCAAGGCTGCCACTCACTTCTCCCTGTGCTTCAGGTGCTGGGCTTCATTGCCTTCATTTGCATACCCAGCATGCCCTGTTCATCTACCTGTACTTGTTGGCCTCCCCCCTGATGATTCTATGGTGCACTTGTCTTGTGTTGTCGTGTCATTTTTTTGTAAACCTCTCTGCTTTCCTCTCTGCTTGTTTGTTTGTTGAACAAAGCTGATTCTAATTGGAAGCTGTCAGTGTTTACAATCCCAGAGTGGCTACTGAGGTGTACACATACAAGCACACACAAATAGAGACACATACACACAACACGCCTCTCTTTCTCCTCTCCTGCCTTGTTCTGGTTGGACTGAATGAAGACTTAATCCACCTGTCATGCAGGAGCTGCTCAGTCTGATAATGCATTAAACCCGACATTGCGTCAAAATGTGTGAGAGTGTGTGTTTCCACGTTACTGTACGTGCTGAATCTGTGTCTTTACTGCCCTCAGAACCTTTGCATTCAGGCCAATCCCCAGTGGAGAGAGCAGTTTGACTTCAATCAGTTTGAAGATAACCAGGAACCTCTGCAGGTAGAGGTGTGCTCAAAGAGAGGGAGGAAGGGTGAGGAATCATGGGGAATGTGAGTATTTCCTGGTGGGTAGTGTTAATTTTGCTCACATTGGCTCCTCCACAGAACTAGTTGGACTTATGTGTTTCAATGAGTGATTTTCCTTTTCTCAGGTTTGAGATTGACCTACCAAGATTTTCACCTAATGAGAGGCAGCTCTACACCCATGTGCTGGACCCAGGAAAGGGCAGGTTGGTGTTTCTGGTCACCCTGAGACCCTGCTGGGGAGTCACCATCTCTGACATTGGAACAGCTCCCTTGGAGAAGCCTGATGAGAAACACAAAATAGTGGAGAAGTTTGTAAGTGTGTTTTCTTGGTGTAAAAAAAAGAAAAAAAAAAAGAAGAAAGTCCCCAAATGTGGGTATAATATTCTGCTGCCAATTACATTTTAGAGATGCTTTAAAGACCCTAATGTTGTCAGCTGATTCAGTAAGGTGTGGTGCTGGTGGACATTACATTATTGTGTTAAAAGGTGTTAAGGATGCAATTTTATGGGGTACGTTTATTAACCATGCTTAAGAAAGGTGTTTGGATAAAATGTTTTTAATCAGATACATTTTTTTCAGAGTTTAAAGAACTCACACAAATGTGTGGGAGAGGTTGGCTTCCTTCAGGTCAAGGTTATAAAGGCAAATGATCTGCCGCCAACAGACCTCAATGGTAATTTCTAACAACAATTCACTCCTTTGTTTTTATTCTCATGTTCATGGCCTTTTCTTTATAATAAATAACAACAATTATTTGTTATTTGCAGGAAAAAGTAACCCCTTATGTGTTATTGAGCTCGGTAACAGCAAACTTCAAACTCACACCATCTACAAGACCCTCAATCCAGAGTGGAACAAAGCCTTTACATTGTAAGCAAGACGTCTGGAGAAAAATCAGGACATCCATCCTATTTTATGTTGTATATTTTAATATCAATAATATTTGTGTAACTCTTATGTTACAGGCCAATTAAGGACATTCATGATGTGATAGAGTTGACTGTCCTCGATGAAAATGGAGACAAAACCCCAAACTTTTTGGGAAAAGTGGCGATTCCTTTACTGAGTGTATGTTTGTTAAAGTTTGTGAAGTTCTCATACCTTTGATATACAAAATATAAAGTAGTATAAATATTATAGATTATGATGGTGGATATACTGTATTTTTAAATTCTAAAAGGTTCAGAATGGACAGCAGATGTGTCTGTTCTTGAAGAAGGAAAACTTGGGAAGTGCATCCAAAGGAAACATCACACTGGTGCTGGAGGTTATCTATAATAAAGTAAGGATCAAACTGAATGGGGTCAAGTTTGTTATAATGGTGATAAGATTCTGGATCGTATAGTGTGAAGTCAAAAACGTAGTTAAATTGCAGTGTTATGTTTTTGTTCTTTCTTTGTCCCAGGTCAGGGCCGGTATCAGAACCTTCCAACCGAAGGAGGAAAAATTAATGGAGGACAACCTGAAGTTCTCTAAAAAGGTTATCTCTATTGATGTTTTTCATCAGAATTTAGTAGTTGGAACAAAAATGCTTGCCAGAAGGTTCCCCTCACATCCCACTAATAAAGTAGCCACAACAAAGCTACACATGGTCACAGTTTGGATCGGTCATAGTCAAGCTAATTAGTCTAATTGGCTTTAAACGTCCAACTTCACAAGTAGCAAATAATGGATTGTAAAGCTGATTCAACCTCATTGCAAAGTCATAAACATTATGTCCAGTATCAAATGATACTAACCGCTGTTTTGTTCCAATTATTTCCCATTAGGTTCTTGCCCGGAATATATATCGGGTTCGAAAAATCAGCACAGCAGTTCTGTTCACGTTACAGTACATTAAAAGCTGTTTTCAATGGGAGAGCACGCAACGGAGTCTAATAGCCTTTCTGGTAAGTCATTGCCTCACGTTAATGAACTCTCTTTAAGCCTTGGGGCGAAGAAGTTTTGTCCCATTTCACTGGAGCCCAGTTTTAACTCTTTCATTTTATGTGAATTAGATGTTGAGGAGAATCTTTGGTTCAGCCATTTTCTCTCGCTGCCAGTCTTTTTCCCATGAAAAACAATGGCTGCCTTCTGTTTTTATCCCATGTGTATGTGATGGATGTGTTTTATCCTTTAAATCAAACCCCACTTGGCTTTCCTTCACTTCTGATGACATTAGAGTGTATTTGAAGGGATGGGGTTTGGGCGTTTGTACATCTGACTTCTTAGTAAAGCCTTCTAACCCGGGGGACGGTGTAAGGAGGATCACAGTCTCAGCTTCCTTGGGTGGAGGAGTGACAGTCTGCCTCCGAGATTTGAACCTTGTTTAAATGTCTCTGTTTAGCTGTTTTTAATGAGGGTATGTGATCTAAGGTCCTAAGCTTAAATAATCTTAAATCACCCTGTGAATCCCCCTCAGTACAGCACATGTAATGTCATGATTAAGAGAGTACACTTGCTATGAAAGCCCTGCCAGCGCCGTGTCAGGGTGAGGAAGCGGTCACAGACAGGGTGTGTGAAGAACTCTCCTTTCACTGCCTTTCTTCTGTCTGCGCTGTCTCAGGATGACATGCAATTCATACCTGGTGTATTCTATAAGCCCTTCTCACTGATCCTGAGGTGCAAATCCCCCCAGGCAATGGCCAGGCTCAATGTATCACAGCCTTTAGAACAGCACGGCACACAGACAGGCAGGCGGACACACAGACAGGAAGACAGAGAACAATGCAGGCGATTGTATAAGGATAGAGTGGGAGGCAGGCTGCTATCTGGGAAAGAAAGTTGGAGCGCAGAAAGAGGAAGACAGTTCAGTAAGAGCGTAGTCTATGAAGGTAGATAGCGAGAGACTTGGAGGCAGGGATATGGGCAGGAGGATAGGCAGGCTGACAGGGGACAGGTCAGCGGGATGGGGCCATCTTCTTCCACCTATAATTAGATCCTCCGCAGGCGATGGGAGTGTGTGGTGGCACACTCTAATCTTTCATTTCCACTTCTACTCCACCTGCTGTTTAGGAGTGCAGCACACAAATAGAGATCGTAGAATGAAAGAAAAAGACTTACACACTCACTGTTTTCATCATGATCATCATTGTTACTATAGTGTAGTGTTTCTCAGTCTTATTTTTGTCAGTTGTATGTCATCTGCTCCCTGACAGTGAAATGGTAATTCTTGTGACATTTAGTGTGGCTGCTTTGTCCTTTTATTTGAAACAACTGTTCTGTTTTCAGACACCACCATCGGCATAGTGGTTGATATTTTTAAAGGTAGACAGTAACAGAGTAGTCAGAGTACGCCTTTGTCTGCAACGAGGTGTGCTTCAAATAGTCTAAGTGTCGAAGGTGCGCGGTGAGGATCGCCCAAACAAAGTGAATCTGCCACTGTGCATTCATCACCCACTCACCAGCAGACTGAGAGTTCAACGAGTGAAAAGTTTTTTTTATTTTTTTCAATGGTTTATTATAATCTCAACAAGCCCGAAGCACAGTGAAACATGCAAATCACATGTAAATATTGCATGTAATTGCTATTAACAGGAAAAACTTTGAACTTACACTACTGTCTGACAGTCAGTGAGGGCAACAACACGGTCTTGACTGGCTGTCATTACAAGCCTAGTGCCATGCCACTATCCACACTTGTGCCCCTGCCCACTCCAAGGCCAGCCCCTGTACAGCCCCTCCTCCTCCTCCAAGTCATCATTTGCAATTAAGTTAGTGTTCGGAGCTGTCTAAAGCAGCATGCCACCATGTGCCTTAATGAAAGCAGCTCCCACTCCTATCTTTATATCTTTAGGCAGTGGTAATAAGGTAACTGATTCAGACATTGACAGATGGCCTCTGCTTGCCTCTCAGATGTGCATAATTATACCACTAGTGTCTGCTCTTTTCCACAGTGGCAGGCAGCGCAGGGCTTCTCAGTGTATGCCGGTAGGAAATGCTGCAGTGGTGGGTCTAGCTTTAATATACATTACAATACATTATTTATCAAGCAAGCAGACCAGTCTTACCCTTTTACACCATATACATCCTGTAATGCATTACCGCTGTTGTGGTTTCTACAGGGACTGCGGGATGCTCGCGTAGTGCTTTACCAGGAATACTTAGCCATTATATCACTCAGTCCCACAGGCCAATTTTCTGACCTCCGCACAGCATGGAGTCTACATTTCTATCCTGTTTATGTAGATTCATGTATGTATTATGAAGTGGTTGTTGGTGTGTGGTGTGTAAGGTATTCAAATTTTGCATGAGGGATCACCGCTCTGGTTCACGTTAGTGAATGGCAATGCGGGAAAAAATGAGGGTTTTTTGTTGATGTTGTTGTTTGTTTGTTTGTTTTTTTAAGTAAAAGAAGAAGGCTTGTTTGTTCATACCAAAATAACTTTTCCCTCATGAATGGCAATCAGAAAGCTGCACATCCTTGGAACATATAAATTGAGCATTTACAGATTGATGGGTTGTTTAGTTTTTATGCTACTACTGAGTGTTATTGTGTGAGAGGAAACTATGGAATAGCAATGGAAAGTCTTGCAGTATTGTCACTGTTTGAAAGTGCAGGAGGTTACTTGTTTTTATTGTGCAATCTCATCAGCAGTGTCCATACTGTTTGAAGTTGCCTTCGATTTCCCCCCAATGGGTTGCAGTTTTAAAATAGAGTCTAATTAGGTAATGTAACCAAAAAAAAAACTGAAAAAGAAAAAAAATCTTTCTCACGCATTTAAACAAAGTTCTGGCAAATCCTCATAAACATTTTCATCACTGAACGGAAATACAAACAAGAAATTTGGATTTTTTTCCCTCTGCTTGTTTATGCTACAGTAATGAGCCTAGGATCTGCGCTTTTCAAGAGTTTGACAACAGCATGTTCCTTTCTCTGAGAGAGAGAAAATGTGACAGCTAAAATCTTCATAAAATAACGGCCTTTAGATGTGCTTTTCACTAAGACTGAGCGAGATGAATGTGCTATACATCAGCAGTGACTGCAGAGGGGTCACCCAGAGTTCTTTGCTGCACACAAGAATAGGACCTGTAGATGGAGCTACAGCACTGCTGGAAATATGAATGGCAGCACTAAGGAGATCAGTTACTTTTCCCAACAGGAGCCATTCGTGGGAACAACTTGGAGTGAAATCCTCCGTTCTGTGCATTAGAATGAGAGGAACAAGTTTCTTCCACCAAAAAAAAAAAAAAAAGAAAGAAAAAAAGATCATTTACACTTGAAAGCTGATTTTGAGCTTTGCTGTCATTAGACCGCTTTAAGTATTTAAGTAGAATTAATATTTTAACATATGAGGTACCTCATCTGTCAGGAGTTAGACTAGAAAGAAACCTGTATACCTTATGTGAGTATTTCTTTTTGACACTGCCAGGTAGCAACCGCTTTAGACATCATTTGACAGCCTGTGAAATGCTGATTGCCTCACATCACACACTGTAAAGATGGCATTTGATGAATGTTTGATGCGGTGCAGCTGTAAACACACTTGGCAGCTGCAACGGGCGCTTTTTTGGGGCTGATAGAATCACCGTCTCCCCAGATGAGGGCAGGACAGGGTCAGATCTGGCTCCAGAGGTCTCAGGAGACCACCTGTGTAGAGCCACAGCAGTTGGGGCCATTAACCAGAACACCAGCCCAGCCGAGATCAAAGCTATAATCAGAGTTGTCATAATTGTTCTTGTTAACACTGTCCCTGAAAATGAGATGCTTTGTGAGTCTTGGATCTGCCCATTTGTGGTTTACTGCATTGCAGTGTGGCCGAGCTTTTGTGAGAACAGCGAGAGGACTGTGCGAGCCTGTGAATTGTCTCCTTGTTTCTGCTTTGCATCTGTTTTCTCTCTGTTTGAAAAAGTTGGAGGCCTTAAAGGAGTGGGTTTTTTCAGTCTCATGGGGGTTACACTCTCCATCGCCATGGCTGTGGGAGTTCTCACAGACTGTGCATTGGGAATGTGTCTAGTAGGGAAAAAATGATGGCACTGATGGCGATCTGTGTATTCATAGTTCTGAGTCTGAGATCTATTAATTATTAAATGATAGGCTATGACTACTTGCAAGCTGCTCAGCAGTGCCTCCTGATTTCACACAGTATTATTATTTAGCTGCCCTGAATGGATTTGTGTCAGTTGACAGCTCTTGTGGCTGGCTGAATGCAATGTGTAACCTTGAAACATGTCCCCTTATTAGTGGGATTAATAAGCTTTCCCTGTTAATATTCACTTCATTAGGGCTGTGAAATTGTTCCCATTTTGATTTGTTTTAGGACATGGATTTCAGTTTTGAGAACGGACTTTATTCAATTTAAAATAACTAGATTCATCATTATTATTTAACATTATTAAACAGCATGAAGTAACTTTTAAGTATGAACAGGTTAAGTGTCTTCAGAATAATATTTGCATACTGCACTAAATGAACGTGTTGACACCTGAGATGGCAGGGTTTTATCTGTGCATCTGTTCTACTTTGTTGTTATATATTATGCGTGTTTCCAGCCTAGATGAAGTGCGCTCTGCGTTTAACCCCATTGTGTGCGCTGTATCATAATGTCTGCCTCTAACATACTCACCACCTTCCTAGTCACAGAGGACACCACTCCCCAGGCAGCTGAGGCGGCGACCTGTCCGCCCCTGTGTGTGGCTGTTCCGAGGCCAGTCTTGGCCCCGCTGCGTTAACGTGCGTGTGAGCTGAGCTGACAGGGAGAGAGAGTCCATGCCACTCCCTCCCCACCTCCTCAGGGGAAAAGGCTCGCATGGCAGATCTGTCACCCAGGAGGTCGCTCAGTGTTAACGCTCCCGACACGGATTAAACACTAGTGGCCAGTGCCGGAGTGCGGGGTCAGTGTAGCCACCACTGACAGGCACCACAGGGCCCTCGCCGACTGCCCCGCTCCAGCCTCGAACTGGTGCTGCTGTGGCCCTGGCATGTGTCAGACAGGCAGGGAGACAACGGCCAGTGTTGGCCCTGCGAGCAAATGCTAATGCCTTGCCTTGCACGGCTGCTCTTCCTCAGTGCTTTGATAAAGAGCTGCTATCACCATTGCACTGTACTGTGCAGGCGTTCTTACAAGCTGTGGCATTTGCTTATCATTTTGCTATGGCTAACCTTTCATTTACAAATTAGAAAAAATAGTGTACTCTGAAATAGCTGAAATTATACTACACAACACCATGTTTTGTTATCATTATTATTAATATGGTTTATTTGGTTTCCAATTTATCCAAGTAAAATAATTGTTTGTGGTCATATTTTTCTATGATTTTATTACTTAAGTTTGTTGTTCTGTTGATTATTTGGTTTTTTTGTTAAGCGACCATAAAGCAGAATAATAGTAATAATTGTAAACAAAGTGGAAAACTAACCTCTGAACTTGAGTTACCAAAGTACAGTAAATATCAAAGTTAGTATATCCATTTTTGATCTGAAAATTGAATTGTAAATTGTGTCACACTCCAGAACTGTTGCAACCGATTTCGCCCGGCTGAAGAGGGACATGAAATTCCCCATTTTATTGCTCTCTCTCGAATGTAGCCTCTCTCTCTCTTTCTCTCTCTCTCTCTCTCTCTCTCTCTCTTTCTCCCCCTCTTCCTCTCTCCCTCTCTCCCCAGTCGATAAGACTTGAGCTGAGCGTATGTGAAATATTTATTCAGCGTTAGCTCAGAGCACCATGGCTGCCCACACACTCTACCTGCCCCGAAGAGAAATCTTATCTGTGCTTCCTCTGCCTCCGACACCCCCTGAAAGCCTGTCCCCACACTGGCCCAAGCTCAACACAAATTACATGTCTCATTGCTCTGCGTTTACAGCTACTTTAAAGCCTGCCGCTCCTGTCCCCTACATAAGCCCTCAGCCAGACTCCGTTTCAGCCTGGCTGAAAAAAAAAAAGACCTGCATGAGCTGAGCTGCTACTTGTGCTTTTGATTCATTATTAATCTCTTTTTTTTTTGTATTTTAATTGAGGAAGTAATGCAGATTAATTTCACTGCCCTTGATTTCACCCAGAAAAAGAACATCTCTATCAGAGTAAAGACTATTAAAGGTTCTGTAGAGGCTCCCATCTGTTTTAAAAAAAAAAAAAATCATTTTAATTTATTGTCTTAATATTATTATAGCCCATACTTACACATACCCGCACACGTGAAATATGTCCTTTTTCCGTCTCGTGCGCATTCATGCACAAAGACAGCCACACACATCCATATACACAAACACACAGACAAACCCTGCAGCCTGAAGTCAGTCTTGTTAAATTCTTTCAGTATATGTTCACGTAATCTGGCATCCGTCCACAGCCCCCATGACTGACCCTCATAATGTTGGCTGGCGCTCTTCTCGCTTTGTTTAGCTTTCCAAGTGGAGTGCAACTGAAGAGAAGTAGTGAAGATACAGCCAAGATTAAATCTTCCGTGTTTTTGGATGGTACATAAAACTTAAAAATAAGGGTATTTTTGAAATGTACCATGTTAAAAAAAAACAGTGGAAAGGGTGTTTTTAGTTTGTTGGTTTTTTCTTTTTTACAGCAACAGTAATTATATCGTATGGTCCCATGTGCTGTGACATTACACTAATTTGGCTCATCAACTGCATTATGTGTGTTATACTGATGTGACGCCTGTATTTATAGCCTGTTATCTGCTGTGGTGTATAAGGAGAGCATTTGGCAGCCATTTGGTCTGGTGGTACGTCTGCCAGTCAGTAGTTTGGGTTGGTAGACTGGGCCACCCCCTCCTCTGTTAATCAATTTACAGGATGGTAGAAACTCTTATAGAGGGTGTCTTTGTCCCTTTGTTCCTGCTACGATCCCTTCTCCATCTCCTGGGAGAGTGTGGGTGGTGGGAGCTGCCATGCTTGCTCAGCTTTAAGTTATTTTATTCACACTTTTAATCGCTGAGTGCTTTATTATTAGGTGCTGGATTCTGCTGGCCAGGGGATCTGCATGAGAAGGCGCAGAATGCATTTAGTGGAATCATATTAATGGCACTATAAAACAAATCTGTCAGGCTGTTCTTAACCCTGCTGGCAGAATTGCTCTGCCCAGGGTTGCCCCCTTCTCCAAGCGCTTACAGGTGGCTAAGGAGAGTGCATCTCCATCATCTACTCCACCGTGTGCTAATAGTTTTATTAATTCATTTTTTTTTTTTCCCTAGGCACACTGTGCATAATCATACAGGCATTTTTCAGCTAAAGGGTGTTTGTAAAGGGAGGTTCCCTACATTAGAGACACTCCTCCCAGACATACATACTAACACTTGTTCAATTACAAGTCGTTTGTTATCCACCTCTGTTGTGTGTAAACCTAAATGCTCAGGTATATCATTAATTATTACCCCCATTGCTTGTGTTTGCTGCTTTATGTCCTTTTTGGTTAAATAAATGACTATATCACCGCTTGAGCAACATATTAGCATTTCCGTGTTTAAAAAAGTTCAAGGTTTTACTTGTCATGCATAATTTGTTGATGGATGAAAAAATATGCAGTCAGGCCCTTTAGACTGAAATTGGAGTCCATCTTTGATGGCAATTAAAATGTGGGTTATTTTTTTACGAATTTACACTTACGCCTGAAAGGTTGCACTTTGTCCAACATGTCCTTTAATCACTCAGCCGCTTGCTAATAAAACATAAACCACTTAGTGGAGGAATTAGTTCTGTCTCCATTTCACAGAAACTCCAGAGAATGTGAGGAGACAAGGGGAAGGTATAGCCCTGCCTCTGCTCATTACTGTGGGATATCTGACGGCAAAGTCTCAGTTTGTGCACCTGAGTGAAGGAATCTGAGAGGTTTTCCCAGTTAAAAAAGCGTGTAAATCCTGAACACATGGGCTGACATACCATGAGGGAGGAATTGAGAAGATATTTCTGACAGTTTTGGTTTATACCCTCATTTAAGCACTCAGTTTAGACACAAGGCATTGTATTTCTGTAGGCTTTTATCTTGTCCACTGAGCCAGAACGCGGTGAGCAGAAATTTGCATTAGTGGGCGATTATGAATACCTGTGACAGATTCTCTCTGCCGGCTCCCTGGGCGGAAATGAATTGGCTCCCTCTGTTGACTTGCACAGGAAGACAGAGACCAAGCAATTAGACTTTAGTGGTTAATGTAGCAGCTTTTGCAGGGAGGGCAAGGAGGTTCAACATTCCTGCTGGGCTCATGTCAGTTTCCAGGCACATTTCCCCCCACCTTTCTTTTTCCCTTTTTATGAGAATGCTGGGAATATGACAAGCTACCTGTCCACCAGCCAGCTGAATTCCTCTGGGGTGAGGGGAGCGTCGCTTTAGAATCGCCTCATGGGAACTGAGGTGACAACACATGACGTAGGTTATTCATAACAGAGAGGAGATGTACTGCAGCTACCTCTGCACATCATGCATATTCATTGTTTACCTTTTTTTTTATCCCCCACCAGCTCTAGTTTGTTGCTGTATGCGTAATTCAAACGAGCTCTCATAAAAACATATTGTTCGTATTGTTCATTTCCCTACATCCTGGTCATCCTGCTGTGCTCCTGCGTGACGCTTCAGCTCACCCACCATCTCCCAGGTCATATGGAGGGATAATAAGCGGTACAGTGGTGAAGCCTAGGGCCACAGTGGTGTCTGCATTACTCATGGTTCACGTTTCTCTAGTGGCCATTTTAACCTAGGCCTGGTGTGGCGGTAGGTAGACTGGCCCCCAGAGCAACATGCACAGACTCTGCATGGTTGCTATGACAGGAGCAGTCTGCTGTTTACAGGCCTGCTATTGAGGCCTGAAGGCCCCAGTGCTTCACATCCTGTCTCGGGCTTAACTCGAACATATTGTTCGTACTCTGACCAGCCTGCAGCTCTTTGAGCCTACACTGCACAGTGCTACCATTGTGTGGGGTCAGAATAGCAGTTATATTTAATGTTTTGAAATAAACTTTGTAAAAATAAATAAATAAATGAAACTTGCTATAGACTACAATAAATCTAACTGTTGCAAAGGATGCATTCATTATAGAAAATATTCTATATAAAGTATGTGGAAAAATTTATATTGTGAAAGTGTTTGTTGTAAATAAAAGTAGACCATATGTCGGGTGTATTTGAGCATAATCACACTATAATAGATTTTAAGATTCAACTTGCTGTTGGGGACATTTTATTTCATCCCTGTCAACCTGCTGGTGTGATCCTCCTCACACATTCCTGATAATTTCAGTTGGAAACAGACTCATTAGGTTGTCACTAAATGGGTTTAAATGCAGCCGTCCAATTAGTGCTCTGCTGTGAAATGCAGTGGGTGTTGTGCAACGTGCTTAGCACCACTCCTTTACAGAATTATGAGGGATTACTCATTCAGTGTGATCCATCTTATTTCTATCAGGGGTCTTGGCTTTTCTCAGTATCATCACCACGGAGGGGGTAAATGTTGCAAATGCTTCTCCAGTTGCCATATGTGCCTCGTCAGAGAGCCTCACTGTCTCCGAATCTAAGAGGATTTGATGTGCTAGTTAAAAGACAGCATACCATGCCTATCCATGTCATACTTTCTTTTGAGCAGTAAGGCTCTCTGCCAGCACAGTATTATTGGTATATATAAATAGGATTTCAAGATATTAAAAGTTGTCCCTGAATGTCTGTTACTTTCAAACCACTGAGAGTAAAATCTGTTGCCATTGCCTGTAAATCTCAGAGGCTTTACATGCTTGCTTTTCATGAGATTTAGGACGTGGTTAAATCCGTCGTATATTTTGTTTTTGGGAACAGGCCTGCTGAGATTTGAAAGCTGGGTGACGGTGCTATAGTGTGATGTGCTTTGCGTTATACTGTCATGTCCTGTCTCCTCAGATCTTCCTTGTGTCGGTGTGGCACTGGGAGCTCTTCATGCTGCCCCTCTTCCTGCTTCTGCTCGTCGGCTGGAACTACTTCCAGCTCGCTGCGGGGAAGGCCAGCTCCAACCAGGACCTGGTGAGTGACGAGGACTCTGAACTCTTCAATGTTCATCCGTATACGTCTGTAGATGCATGCTGTTATGCATAGTGCAAATTCAATCTATATGTTAACCTACCTATGGTGATACCTTGGTCGAATTAAATCCTTTTCACACACATTGGGCAAACTGCATTTTTACAGTAATAACAATTAACAACTCTTACACCTGCATATAATACAGGAGCATTCTATGTGTTTTATAGCTGGTTAGACTAGTTTCTATAGTGTCTCCAGGGGCCCAATAAAACACCAAGCAGTAGGAAGCCACTGAAGTTAAATCACTGTAAATGTATATAAAGCCTGTAGTCTGTTGATATAGTCTCACCACATCTGAAAAGGCAAGACTATAGTTCTTTCCACCGTATACCACTATCTCCTCTCTGTCTACTGTTATGGAAATTATGTTTGCCCTACACATGTCTGTGAAGGTTAATGCTGTTCACACTTCTGACTGCCCCCCAATTTCACTGTGTTGTAAGCCTTCTCACTGGCCAGCCAGGGGCCTGGCCTGTTCACACACCCTCCCCAAAGCAACATCCCCGGCCCAGTGATTGTGTTTATGGCTGCTGGAAAAGATGCCGTCCCTAGGCAATGTTAAAGCCCAGACTCACCCTCATATCCAGTGTGGAGACTCTGTCACCCCTCTGTGACCCTCTAGCTGGCAATGACACAGCTCTGTTCCCAGGCAATGTCACAGTGTGCACCACAGTGGGGTCAGGGATGACTTGATATAAAGTGATCTAGGCAACAGCATCCAAATTAAATGTGTTTTTTTCCCTTTCCTCTTTCTGTTTTTCTGTGTGCTTATGTTGTGGAGAAATGAGATTGCTTTGGTGTGACAGTGCTCTTGTGAAGAAGGCCCTCTTTCACCTCTGCTTTTGTGTGAGGTCACCCCTGTGATGCAGTCTCTATGGAAACAAGCCTCTCCCAATAGGGGTGAATGTACTCAAAGAAAATTTCATTACTAGGTGTTTGTTAAAAATGCTCCAGTGCCCACATGTCCCGTTCGTTTGAAATCACCCTCTACCCTTTATTTTCTCTTAGGTGAACATGAGCATGGGTGACGACGAAGAGGAAGACGAGAAGGTATTTTATCTTGTCTCTTTCTAACATTTTAAGGGATAATATGTTCTGGTGGAACGTTATCACTTCTCAGGCTTCACTATAAATATATCTTATGTATCTTTTAAGCTTTGCGATAAACACTGGCTGTTTTAACATCTCACTGTGACATTACTCAAATCAGACTTACCAGATGTGTGAACCCTGCTAATATTCCTTTCTGAATAACCAAGGTTAAATTAAACACATGACAATGTGTGCATGCTGCTGGATACTACAAATTCCTAGTTCAGCAAATAGCTGCGATTCTTATACAAATGAACACATGTTTCTTTGAAAAGAGAAAATATTCTACCAAAGAGCTATACAGGTCCTAGTCAGTATTTTAGCATAGTCCCAGTGACAGTTTCTTCTCACAAGCTCTTTTCTAACTAAGAATAGAAATATTTTTCATGCATCCCAAATGAGGGCAACATCTTTGAAACAGTTGTAGCATGTAGCTCTTTATTCTGATCCTTTGGGTATTGAGTGTCACTCTGCAAATGCACTCTGCTGAGATACCGCAGCCCTTTGAAAATCTATAAATCAAATTTAAACAGCATCATCAATTAGAATTTGCACAGCTGTTGGGGATGGATTTTTTTTTTTGTGCCATCATTGTCTAAATGGAATAGTTATGTTGAGAATGACCTTTTACTAGCAGAACAAATGAACAAACTACAATACTACAACAGTAAACTAATACTCTGCCCCAATGGTTATCAGTCATTTTCACTTGCACGTTCATGAGAAATCATAAATGATAATGTTTATTAATACATCTCTCTGGTGCCTCTTGAAAAACAAAAACAACAGGAAATCTTTAAGTAGACTGAAAATTATACTTCCCCACAGCAAATAATATTCAATTACACTCATCCCACTGTTTTCTGTAAAGAAGGAAGAGTTAACAGGGATGTGTATTATTGCTTTATGTCAATGAAGTGTGGAACTAACACAAAGCCTCCAAGCAATGACCCTTGTGCTGCGTGTCTAGGCCCAGGATTCATATCCATAATGCGCTCAATATATTCTGTTGTGGTGACCTGGGGCTATGAAAAAAAGCCAGCTTCTTTTAAAAACACAGGCACATCCACCAAATCCTGTCTGAAAGGATGGGCTAATTCACAGATGAAACTCGCATGATATGTCTGCACACACAAAATGGGAAGCTGCACTTGCTATCACTGCTAGGAAAACTGTAAACTGGTGCTTAAACAACCAACAGTGATACTGAAAATTCACACTCACAATCACATTAAATCGAATGTCAGTGTTTCATTTGTCTTTACCTTAAAATCTCAATGTATAATATAGGGATGTTTGCTTTTTTGAGTTTAAGTAAGGCCCAGTGTCTTTAGAGAGGTTTAAGATTCTCTCAGTATGCTGCATGTGTTTCCGAACTCTGCCTTCGCCTCTTTAAGCTTTTTGAAAGGTTTTCCATGAGGCTCCTAAGCCCTTTCACACTCAGAGGAAATGAAATATCTCCTTTCATTTACTAATTAAGCACTCACCCATGTTTGTTTTAAGCTGTCAGCTTTAATTTAAAGTGGCTTATTTGAAAGTCTTGTTATGGTCTTGCTGTCACTTGAATGTGATATCATGCAGTTAGATCAAGCAGTGTAGCTTTACACCTCCTATCAAAGTCTTCTTTAAAAATATTTGGGGTTAAAGAGTGATCAGTGTTAAATTTGATGACTTCAAAGCCTTTGCTTTTTTTCCCCCTCGTCTCTCCTCTAACATGTGAATAAAGGCTTTTTCCTCTGAGAAGGTTATGATTACCACTCAAATATGTTTTTATCCCCCTTTTTTTCCCCTTGAGGAAGGAAATATGTAAACCTCAGACAGAGCAGCGAGAATGTGAAGGCATGATGTTAAAGAGAGACGAAAGGCAAGGCAGTGTTACAGCAGGATAATACAGAACAGATTCTCTGCCTGTGAACAAATCTGTCCTCAGGGAAAGAGACAGCTTACAAATTATGTGTGGGCAAAGTGACTTCCCTTTGGCCTTAGGTATCAATTGTGCAGATAGACAATATTTAATCATAACATAAAGAAACAGAGAGGCAAAGCAAGTCCATAGATCTCCAATAGAAATGAGCATGGAAGATGAAACAGCCCTCTCATTGCCCCCTGGCTGGCAGTGCTGGTCTGGGGTTGACTTGCTCCTAGAGCCCAGCCCATGGGGAGCTCGGGGGGAGGGTGAGGAGGTGGTTAGGGGTGCTAGACCGGGCTGGGGGGGGGTTACTCCGTCTCTCACCCGATACTCCACAGTCACCGCTGGGTCTCCTTGAGCACACCAGTCAGACAGACTGCTCGTGTCATGATCGGAGATGTGCATTATGGGAGCCACCGCACACGAACCCTACAACACATTAAAGCCTAAAAAGAGCTTTTCTTGTGCGTTTTATCTCTGCAAATTGTTTGTTAGCTCATTTTAGCTCCATATGAAATAATTTGCAAGGAACACAGGTGTTTTTCATTTAAATGCACTTCTTATCTTTGTCAGAAAAGTCACTAGAAAAATATTCAGTCTGAGAATTCAAATTTGGCACCGTTTATTCTAATTAAAATGATGCTAAATGAGCTTTCTCCAGTCTTTGAAAACACCCCACATGTCTGGGAGAGCATGTTTACCTTTGTGCAGGAGATCAAATTGGTTCTCCATTACTGCACCTTAAAAGGAAGCTTTTACAATTTTATCTGAAATGAGAATATGATTTCACACAGGTTTTCTAATCAGTAGACATTTAGGATTCATTTAGTCTGTCCCTAGTTTACCCATCTTTTTCCATTTCAGAAGAAGATCTTTTATTTATTTTTGTTTTCTCTGCACTCATGTACATGCTGAAAAGAGAAATGAACAAAGATAAAGAATATCATCAAATGATTAATGTAGGGAGGACTTCGGTTTTGGTCGCTAAGGAGATGGAGGATTTCAAGAATCTTAAAGCAGATGAATAATGATAATCACGAGAGCTCTGTCTCTTGATGCATACTTCAGAGTACATCTATTTGTCTGTTTTTCCTTTTAGAAATAAAAGCCAATATAGCTTCTCTTTTTCCTGCCGGAGCTGTATTTCTGGCTAAATTTACCTTGCATCTGTATCCACTGCAGTTAATAATGCTTCATATCGCTTATTAAGTTTGAATTCGAAAACATGTAATTGGGTCGCTTAAATAATTTTAAATGGAAATATGAAAAGGAATATGAGCTTAAATGATGAGGCTTAATGCGTGGCTCTGTGGGGCCATCAGGAGCTCGTGGACACAGATTGTAATGGCTTTTAGCAGACTCTAACAGTGCTCCCTGCTTTTAAAATAAACTTAGAATAAAGAGTTCAATTAACACCTGATGTGGAGTAAAGAACACGCATGAAGGTTTGCTCGGCCCCCCAATGCAGTGGAGCAGAGAAGGATGATGCGTACACACAGATAGTCCTCTTTCCCCATGATGAGACCATGAGATGTTAATCTCAAAGAAAGCATATTTGTGATAGTTCTTCCTTTTTTGGACAGTGCTGAGCCTCCAGTGTCTGTCCAGATCCGAGCCCAGTGGGGGAGGCTCTGCTAGTGTGGGAATTGCTCTCTTCCTGCGCCTTTTGTGGAGGAGAGCGGGCCTGACAGTGGGGAGTCTCTCTGTGCTGGCAGACAGTGTGTTCCCAGGGGCTGCCTCATGAAGCTCTGATAAAGGCATTCTGTCTGGACCCTGTCAATGCACACAGGCTGCGGCTTTGGCTGACTTGTAACATAAACATATAGACATCCTCAAGCCTCCTGTTAGGGTCCATCAGAGCCCCCCCCCCCAACACTCTCATTCCCCCATCTCACTCTTCCTCTCCCACCCTCCTCTCTGTCATCATTCCTGTCATTATTTCCTCCTTTTGATGTGAGGCTTCTCAGCCTTCTTTAGCTTGTGTTACTCATGTTATCTCTAGTCACTCCTCTGCCTCTGGAAGGCTTCACACTCGTTATTTCTAGTCTTGATGTGATCACTTTTTTTTTTTTAGACAAACCAACCCTCCAACCCCCTCACATGTTGACTTATTGCTTTGCCAGACTCAGTCATTACTATCTTAGTCCATTAAAAGCAAGTAATACGTTATGTGCAGTGATGGTTGTGACAAGATTCATGCGAGTGAAAGAGGGAACAGGAACACATCGGACTGGTGTCCTAAGCCAAGATGCAGTGTTTTTCTCATGCAGGGAAAGTGTTACAAAGCCAGACCTGACAGATTTGTAAAAACATGTTCAAACTTGTCCTGTGCAGGCTGCTGGAATGGAATCTCTCCTAAGTTGTGAGGCCCCTGCACTTCTTGTCTGGGTCGTCTAGTCTGCCTGATTGCGGATGGCCATTTTGTGTACTTTTCATCTACCAGAGAGTCTTGATTGTGCTGCACTTGTGCAACAGCAGTATTGTGTGTGGCAGACAAAAGCTGAAATCTCTCACCCATCCACATAACAGCCTCTGAGCACTGAGTCTGTCTCATCTTCAAAAGCATAGTCTGAAGATGTACAGTGTTTGCTCATTATGGGCCATTCAATAGATAAATCACACATAATAGCATAGCAGAGATAAACTGGTCATTGTCTACCCTGCCCAACAATTGACATACAGTGTACCTCATCAGTGTCTGTACATTTTTTTGTTTCTTTATTTAGGAGAGCGGGAAAAAAGGTTTGATGGACAAGATACATATGGTGCAGGAAGTGGTGCTGGTTGTCCAGAATGTTTTGGAAGAACTTGCAAACATCGGAGAACGAATCAAGAAGTAATTCAACCATTTCAATTTTAATTTGTCCTACACTATTAACCTCATTATCAGTTTATTTGAAATATAATAGTTTTTAATAGAACTTAACGTTAATCTCACGCCACTGTTCTTTTACAGCATCTTCAATTGGTCTGTCCCCTTCTTGTCATGCCTGGCCTGCTCGGTGCTGTTTGTGTCCACAGTGCTGTTATATTTCATCCCACTGCGGTATATTGTGCTGATATGGGGTAAGTTCTACATCTAAAAATACAATTTAATTCATAAAATTGTTATTAAAAAAATAATTTTTGCATATCAAAAGTGTAGTGGGAAAATACCAAAAGCTAACAAACCTCCACTGTCTTTTTCTTGCTAGAGTCTATTAGTACGAGCAGAATATCCTATCAAATAGTACAAAAATCAATGCCCATACCACTGTTGTAAAACATAACTCTTATTCACTCTTCCTAACTGCATATCCAGGATTTAATGAAGTACAGTAATTTAAGAACTCTGCCATCCCTACACCTCTGCAGATGCACAGAGATCAGACAGCTGTAGAGGTTTGCTTTGCTCAGTGTGGGCTGATGTAGCAGAGCCCAGCAGAGGCAAGGCCTAGGGTTTGTGTGAAAACAAAGCAGAGGTAGAGTAGCAAGCTGTATATAATACATGATGTCCTTGGGCAGTCTGTAGGCTCCTGGTCTAGCCTCTCATTATCTGCTGTAGTCATACAGAATAGACAGTCATCTCAGTGGTCAGGGAGATATGCTGCCCTTAACAGGCTCTCCTCCTCCAGCTGTAAGCCCACAACCACAGTACTTCCACACTGCCTTCAACACAATCAATACCAAAAAACCATCATATCAAACAAAAAACACACAGTCTGAGACACTCCTCTGCCTCCCCAGTTAACCTCCATCTCTGTGGTTGCAAGGCAGGCCTTTCAAGTTGCTTGCACATATTTAAGTCCTTAGGTTCTTTGTCTGCATGTTGAGGTACAGGCAGTACCGAGCTGTGAATATAATGGTCCCATTACAAGACCCCAGAGATATTTCTCTCTCTGTGGTACGTAGCCATGTGCAGAGTAAATATAGATGTGCTAGAAATGATCAGATGGAAGCAAACACAAGTCAGTAAAACTTGTGATGAAAGTGTGCCTGTTGTTAAAATTAGGGTAACAAATTCATTAAGTATTGCTTTATCCATATTTGTCACCATTGTATTGGATCATGCTTGAATTCACTTTGTCTGAAAGGGATCAACTGAAACAGCATCATGAAATGCGGTTTCTGACATATCGGTGGGATCTCCATTCTGTACATACAGTAGACAGGGTTACACCGCTCTTTATTATTATTGATAGTTTTTACACTGGACAACAATGTAAAAATATGCCAGTTGCTGTGACACCTTTATTTATTAATGTGTTCTTGTTTTCACAGGCGTTAACAAATTTACCAAGAAGCTGCGCAACCCATATACTATTGACAGTAATGAAATACTGGATTTCCTCAAGAGGGTGCCTTCTGATGTTGAAAAGGTAAGGGTCCAGTTTTACATACAGATAGGGAGGGAATTCCCTGAAGATGTCTGCATTATTTGCTGTACCAGAATTCCCAAGTGTTGCGGAAATATATCCTCTAGCTTTGTTTGATTATTAATGGACTCTCGCCTTTAAAGCAGCCCTGGCCCAATTATTCCTCAGTGCAGCTCCATGTAGTCGCCGTAGTGCATGAGTGAGGAGATGTTCAGATCTGTCCTCAGCCATATTGCTGCAGCCTCGTCCGTTATTAGCAATTTTGTCCTGTCTGATTGAAGCGCTGTGACATTAAAGCTGGTGATTGGCCGAGGGCTGGCAGAGGGCTCCTGACGTCTCTGGCTGTTGTGTCAGCACAGAGACTCTGATGTGGCCTCAGTCACTTCAGGGTGGTAGAGTCAATTAATGTAGTCGTGAGCCCCAGTCGTCTTGCTGGGTGCCATATGTGATTACATATTAGCCACGGCTGATATGTCATTTGCATTTACATCACAGAGCTGAGGAGAGCTGTCAGGGTTTTGTAAGTGGTGCTGGGTGCTCGCCGTTCTCTCACTGAGATTTTTGCTCGGCCAGGAAATGAAGTGCCACACAGTGCCTTCATCTTGCAGGTAACTCGCCAGACAGAATTCAGTGAGAAATCCTGACAGTCTGGATCTGGAAAGACACTCTCACCCCAGTCTGTTTCTCTGCTGCACCCTTGATGTCCTCCTGCAGCAAGCCATTGCTGACTTCTCTGTGATGTTGGAGGGAGCCTGTGTTGTTTGAGATTTGGCTGACTGAGTTGGCAAAACAAGGTGGTGAATACATTTTGATTCCGAATCCTTTGTATGTCTTCTTCCCCATTGGGATACAATGTTTGAGCTTTGAAAATGACTCACTTTCAAATCCCATGGAAACAATACTTTTTAGCCTGGTTTAAAAGAGAAACTACATCTTGAAAATAGCTCCAATCATAAAAAACAAAACACCCTTAAGATTCATCATAAGTACGTTTCATTATGTACTGTGAAAAATAACCTTAACATCATATACACAGGAGACCCAAAACAATAGACCACATATTTTGTTTTTGTTGACTTAGAACTTCAATCCTCAGATAGGTGTGGACACAAAAACACCACAAAGGCTGAAAATTGACTCCTGTCTTTCTTGCAAATGTGACTTGGCAATTAGTGCCTGTGCACATCTACAAAGTCTGCCTCAAACGGGGACTTCTGACAACGCTGTGTCTGTCCCGAAATAAGAAGCATCTGTCAGTTCTGAGGACAGTTTCATGTTCTGATGCAGGAGGCAGTCACTTTGTTCCCACATTCCATCTCCCATTCTAATAATGGAGACCAGCTAATTAGCATAGAGTTCTTACCTTTATTCAACAGATTCACCGTATTGTTTGAGCTCAGCAAGCATGCTTCAAAAGCAAGTTTTCAAATTCCAGCTCTTCTCCTTTTCAGTTTACCCTATGATCAGTCTTCTTTAGATTATGGTGGCAATTTTGAAAAAAAAAAAATGAAAACAGGCCACCGAATTTTTTAATGTCAAAGAGAACATGATTTTACAACATGAATTTATTTTGTAAATCCTTTTGAACGTCATGGAATTTCTGAAAGAAAGACTGAAACATGAGGGAATCAATATTGAGCTTAATTCTACATATGTAACGGGCAGGAAAAAAAACAAGGTTGTAAGTTCAAATGTCACACTTCAGCCCTTGTTTTTGCCTGAAGAAATCAGTCACACCAAGGGTCTAGAAAGCCGTGAAGAAAGTTACACATCAGCCGATGTTGGTAACTTCTCAACTTAAACAACACTCACTTTATACTACTCTCAGGCTGTAACAAAGTTTTCTTCAGAGGACATAACTTACAGTGAGTGATTATGCAGTTCGTAGCTCCCTCACTGGCCTGGCAGGTCATCTCAACAGTTGATGTCTGTTTCTAATATTGTGATTGTGGTGCAGAATGAGGGGGGGCGTACACTGGTACGGAACCCTTGACTCTTCAAATCCTTCTTCCCTGTGATTAATCCCCTCTGCTCCTGTGTTTAAAAAATGATTCATTACAGGCGAGCCCGCCTCGCTTTCCCCTGCACCAGCTCTCCTCAGGGGAGCCATTACCGTGCGCTCCACTGAGCTCGGATTACCTGCCTCTGACCAAACTCATGTTTGTTTTTACAGGTGCAGTACAGCGCGCTGAGAGCGCCCACCAGCCAGAGTCAGCCACGGAAGAAAAGGTAGGCTCCGCGGACACACTGGATGAAAGGCTGGTCTCCTTTTGAATATGGTACGACGCAGTCTACCTGACAACAATGCTCCAGCACTAGCAGAGCCCATAACCCCGTCCACCCCACCATATCACCCTAACTCTGCCCCCTGCTGCTGGGGGCAGCCAGCCGCTCTCTGGCTTGTGTGTTTGCCACTCCCCTGACAGGGGCTGTGAACTGCAGCAGCTAGGAGGGCAGCACATGGTGCTGTCAATCACAAGCCGGGAGGTAAAGAAAAGAGAGCGCTGTAAGGCTCAGCCTTCATCTTTGGATATAATTTAGAAAAGGAATGAAAAGCGTCGGGTTTGGTTTACCTTAGACTTCCACTGTTTTGCCTTTTTTGACTTTGGTGAAACTGAGAAATTTGCCTTAAGGTAACATTAATACAAGCATAACAATTTATGGAAAACAAACCACACCAATATTTTTTCTTTATCCATATGTTAATATAATTAAAGGTTAAAAGGTCATATATCTTGCAGATATTGAAGTAATCAGGGAGAATTAAATTGTTTTGTTGCACATTTAATATATTAGGACAGAGACTGAATTCTACTGTCCTTGTTGTGGTAAGGATTTATTTTATATAACATATATGCTGTCAGCCTTCTACATTTTATCTTAGCAACAAATATATATTTATATACTTATGTGTATTATCTCTGGCAGACTTAATTTTTTAAGTAAAGTTTCTATGATTTTATGTCATGTTAGATTGATTTGAGAGTTTATTTTTACTCAGTATAATGTCTGCATCATCAAATGGAACATTTGCAAGAATCCTGAATAAAGAATCTTGATCAGTTTGAGCTCTTGTTTTTGCCTGTGTTTTTGCAATAACTGCACTCTAGTGAGGATGGATTACACCACTTCTTTACTTGAATACACAGTAAACACATCTGATTACACAACACAGCCATTGGAACAGAGCTCACACACCGGCCACCGCTGCGCCTTGGTTACCGAGCTCACATCAAAGCTGTGTGGCTCCAGTGTGCTTCCTAATGCATTGCTTTGTTGCCTTCTCACAATAACAGGGTCCAGATGAGAGAGAAAGAGCTCATCTCACAGAGAGTACTCTCTCCATCCTCAGCACTTTGTGCTTTACATTTACACTAAAATCACCTGGCCTATCTAATGGCTACACACACATACTCTGGTTTTTCCATCTGTCCCCCCACAATAGCTTTTCCATGTAGAGGGATGTAGTATATCCCCTATCAATTTTCTCAACCATATTTAGTGTACACAGAAAAAATAATCAGTTATTGACATATTTACCAGATATTTTTAATCATATTGCATCTATTCAATATTTCAGCTCATCTTGTTTCCATGAAAAAAAATGAGTTTCCTCCTTTACCTGCCATCTGTCTTCTAGTAGACAAATGGTGTGTAGGCTACTGCCTTTTTAAATATACATAGTTAGAACTGAAGTTGGGCTGAACTGAGGCTTGGACCCCAGCAATGGGAGTTTGTTCTAACTGACTGGGGGACTGAGCATCACCCCCCCCCCCTTCCTCAGCAGTAGCACGCTGGTGAAAGAGCATCCATCTGTGCTTTGTGAAGAGTTTGATTGGCTCAGGGGGACCTGGTGGAGCCCCGGGCTATCTCTTTTGACAGGCTGATAGAGACATCACTGGGCTCTCCCAGGAGCTGCCACCAGGGGTCCATTTCAAAGTGAGAGGGTGTGGAGGTGACCCTGAGCTTCTGACGAGCTAAATCCCACACACTGGCTGAAACCCTCCTACATTCTTGGCTCCACTGGGGGTGAAGAGGGTGGGGTGGGGTGCTGGTTTTGGCTGTTCTGGGAGGAGGGCAGAGCTAAGGAAGGGGGGTGGGGGGGGTGGAGGGTACAAGCAGATCACTGGCAAGACCCGATGAAGTGTCCCCAAGAGGTGAAACCAATTAAGCTATACTCCCAGGGTACTTTTAATCGACATTTCAGCAAACAACCAAACTGCCGCACCAGGACATCTAAATCTCTGACAGAACATGTAAGGATAAGATCCTGACAATTAGTGGGCACGTAGAGCCCAGTTAAACCAAAATACTCACTTTGGTGAATAGCAGTTTTTAAGTTGAAATAATTTTGTGTCATGGGGACATATATTATTGAGGAAAATGCTGGCAGTAACATTACGAAGGGTCATATGGGACTACGGTTGCTTGCCTCCAAGCTGTCAAATCTTTGAATCTGTGGCACTGAGGTTGTGGACTTGGATGTTCCCTGTATCATTCATAGTCAATGGATCATAGAGAAGAGTCTGACAGGGTTACAACAATTGTTGATTTGGCGCTGCATGCACCAGTGCACACTTGTGTTACCCACTCATACACACATACACACAAACACAAATAAGCCCCTTTTCGAAGAGGTGCAATCATATTTAAAGAATTATTTGTCAGTGTATTTTCTCCAGGGAAGGCTACGAATCTCAGTGGAGGAAGTCACTGTGCAATATGGGCCCTGAATGCAGTGGGGAAAATCCCTGGATGTTTTACAAGCTTGCTAATGAACATTTGAGCCACACAGCAGTTAACATTGTCTGATCACATTTTTTCTCCAGTAGTTGTTGTTGTTGTTGTGCATGGTGTGGCAGTGATGTCTTCATCAGGCTGTCAAAAAGGAAGTGCCTGCAGCTGTGGCGGATCCCCCCAGAGCCTGTCACACTCCTTGTTTCCATGGCAGTCCTTCAGGCAGCACCACAGGCAGGCTGTGTGCAAGGACCCATACAACCTGTTTTTTCAGCAGCCGCTCCTCTGATGTTCAGCCCCGGAGCGGGCGTCAAACTACCAAGTGCAGAGAGAGAGAACAGTGCACCCTTTCTCTGTTGCAGTTCTGTGCTGCTTTACAAGGAGATGCATAGCAGAAAAAAAAACCCTCCTCATTTGAATAAGCCACTATTCTCAGCACCTCCTTAGTAATTGTTACATGTGCAATGCCGTTAAGGTTCTCTGACCTCCTCTCTGAGAGACATAATGCGCACAGTAGGACAAAGTAACAAAAGCACGACTCATAGTTGACTTACATGTGTTAAAGCGCTTATGCACGTGTTATTTGGTCTGCTTGTACCACCTGAGAAGCAGGTCATGGAGATCAGTGGCTGCGCTCCAAGTCCCAACTGGCCTAAATTAAAGGTGCAGAGGTTATGGTCTGCCTCCAGACAGAACCCTGACACCAATAAAGAGCAGGATTTGCCGGGCATCAGCTCAGTGGAAACACAATCTAAATGACAGACCAAGCTGAGTTTGCAACAGTTAACTGACTGTTTTGCCTATATGAGCACATATACCTGAGGAGGCTGCATGGGGAGCTTTTAAAATGATGTGGTAGCCTGCTTTTGCTGTTTCTTAACCAGTCGGCACATTGCTTTAGTCTCTCCCGATGATAGAAGATATAAATCATGGTAACCAGGATTGATGTTGTCTCTGGGAATAGGGGTGGGAATATGACTGAGATAACAACAGAGAGAAAAATGGTCGCTAATAGCATCTGTTTTCAGTAGCTCCAGTTTACTAATAATTCATTTTGCTGGCCACAGTACACGCTGGTGTTAAGACATGGCAAAAGCCATAATTCTTCTCAAGAATGGAAGATGGCCTTTAAGAGCTGAAATTAAATCATTGGCCTTTAAAAGCATCTCTCTAAGGGGCAAGCTGCATTAATAAATTCAACTGATTCTGCTTTAATATTATTCAGAGTGCATTAAAATGAAGACAACAGCTGGGATCATGCCCAGTCTCGGGAGTATTACTTGGGCCAATGAGAGCCGGCGAGATGCAAAGCATGTCTGAGTGCAACCCTGCGTTGTGGATGAGGCGGGGGACACAAGGTCTCAGTGTTACAGGTGCAGGCCTGACAGGTGCTGTTCCAGGATCGGAGGTTGTTGGGTTCTGACACTGGCCACAGGACAGCTCCTGTCTGCCTCAAAAACAATGTCACATGGGAACAGACACCCGGCCACCCAGCCAATCAGGCCTGCTCCTGCCAGAGTCATGACAGTACTGCTTATGAGAACAAGAACCTTCAAATTCTTTGTTTTTATCGCCACTGTAGGGAATAGTTATGGGCTTACTTTGTTGGAACAGGGATAAACAGCGGGAGAAAAAAAAACTACACTGTGGCTTTGAAAAAAAGAAAGGAAATAAAGTGTTAAGCTTTCTAACATTTGGTGTTACATCAGTGCTCTATAGTTAGCACGAGCACATGCGTCAGGAAACAATACAAAGAATAATTGAACTGCATATTTCATTCTAATTAACAGTGATATAACGCAATGTGACTCTCAGCCTCCTGAGGAAAGAGCACCATATTTTGTTTGATGAATCTGCTGAAGCCACAGCAAGTCTCGCCACTAACCCCTGGGGAATCAGGTATCATTAGAGATATGAACAGATCTGCTTTTTGTCTCGGTGAAAGAAGGGGAAAACACATTTCCTCCGTGCTGGCACATGGGTGAATGTGAAAGTGTTCAATATTAATAGCCTTTCATCAAGGACACAATTAGGACACCTCTATTTGACACATTCTATAGGTTCTGAATGAATATGAATATATGGTCCCAAGGAAGGAGCCACTGGCTGAATAACAAAGTGAAATCTCCAGCAAACCCAGCAGAATGAAGAATGCACAACATGACAATCGGGGAGCTGATGTATTTTGATCCAATGTGAATTTAAAAGAAGCAAGAGACTCTTAAGTGTATTATTATTAGCCCGTTTTATAATTCATGGCCCAGGGCAAGTTGTATATTTATCCAAATTAGCATACATGCCGCTATACAAACACACAAATGCAGCACACATATTAAAGAGGCCACATTACTTTTATCTGGTGCTCTTGAAGTATTGCTGCTCATACTTTGAAAACTGATAGACACTATTTGCGTGTTTCGGAATTTCTCTTCCTTGCAAGAAAATTAAAAACAACGATTAAACCCCTAACACTGGCGATGGATCAGTCTGAGGTTCACAGAGAGCAAACTTGATTAGTGAGACTTTTGTGGTGCTGACTTCGAACCTAAGGTGTGAAGAGGGCTGTGCCGAAGTGAGGAGACTAATCACATGTGTATCACCCCTGAGCACTGTCTCCTCCAAGCCCTGCCACATTATGACACCAGAGAGTCATGTAGCACATGAAGCACAGTCAGGCCCATTAACTAGAGCGGCTAATTATCGGCTCCTACAAGGTCTTCAAGCTCTCAGGCAAAGCATGCTCTCATTTCTGATTAAAAACATAAATGCATACAGGAAAAAAAAGGATCAATTACAGCGAGGCAGAAAAGATAACAGCCCCGCACCAGAGTAATTAGGCTGGGTGTTTCATCGGAACCGCTTGCTCTGTGATGAAGGTTTAAAGAGTCCAGTGGCAGAAACACCACAACTGTTTGTTTTATTTATGATGCTGCAGTGTCACCCACCGGGGCCCAATTAGCCTGCGACTCATGCCTCGGAAAGCGTCTCTCTTTGACAAGGAAATGAAAGCTCCACTTGCTTATGTCCTTCTGGTGACCTGTGGGCTTCAACCTGTTAAGGGGAGACTGGCCAACAGCAGTGACTTGAACCCCTTCCTCCTCCTTTCTCCCTCCCTCCCTCCCTCCGCCTTCCTCTCTTCCTCCATCTTTCAGGCCATTTGCCAGCAAATTTCATATCATTTACTGTGTCAGCAGAGGATGCCGTGGGGATAATGTGCCAGTTTTGGAAGTATTTAGGCAAGAGATTCACTTCCACAACCACTTTCTCCTGGCTGATTTGATTGTGATCCTCTGTGATGTAGATGATGGAACAGCCTTCTCAGCGTCCCATACCCACATAAGGGAGCACCACCATAAGCAATGAGCCTGATTGCAATGTTGGCTTGAGCTCTTACACCAGCTTCAAACTGTTTGTCAAAGTAATTTTCTTAATTACCTGCGATATGCTCTGATTAAAATAGTATTTACCAATTTACATCATATCAGGCAGCACTGGGTTTAAATTGGCTTTCATGGACGAAATGCATATGTTTTACGACAAGAGAGAGAAATAATGCGGTAAATGATCTAGTCAAGCTTTGATATGGTATTATAAATGCGCTTAGATTTTTTAAAGGACATGCTCATTTTAGTGAGCAGCTTTTCCTTTTAGTCTTAATAACAATAACAACCATTCTGAAAACTACTGTAATAGCAATCTTTCACACCTTCTTCTTTTCTCCATTAGAACTACACAGTGCTTCATGTAATCCTTGATATACTACACACACACACACACACACACACACACACACACACACACACACACACACACACGAACAGACATAGTTTATTAGTTTCAATGAAAAAGAATGTCTATGGTCCTTTAAGCAAGCAGCAAGAGACCAATTAGCAAGTATCTCTATTCAATTTCTCCATATCTCTACTTAGTGAGTGTGAGGGAGAGAGAGGTCTGGGGGGAGGAGTTTGAGCGGCACAGACAGGAAGAGAGAAAACAAAGCCATCATCTCCCAGTGCTTGCCCTCCTCTCCCCTCTCCTCTGCAGCTCCAATTACTGGCTTCTCTCCCTGCCATCAGTATGCAGCAGGGCCGCTCCTCTCCTCCAGTCGCCCCAGGCCATTGAATACGTTACCTCCGCTATGGGGCTCAGGGCTCAGGGGCACTGCGCCCCCTAACCCCCTGGATAATTTGGGATTCCTGCTCCTGCCTTGGAGATCTGAAAACAAATAAAACACCCAGATAAATAAAGAAATAAGGTTGGCTCACAAATATCCAGAGCTCTACTGATTTATTGATTTGTTCATTCCTCTACTTATTATTTGTAAATCATTACTGATCCGCAGCCACCCACACCTCCATCCTAAACCTACGCAAGAGGAGGAGAAAGTAAAAGTTTTGGGAAGCAGAATCACATTAGATATACTTTTTAAAAGTTTGATGCAATTCTCCTTCTAACGAAAATGACCAAAGTAAATATTGATAACGGACAATTTTATCAAGTAATATTTTGCAGATATTTAAATTTGAAATGTATTATTTGAATTAAAGTTAACTGTACATTTAGCTTTTTTTTAAGCTTCTTCTTATTCATCTTTTTAAATGATGTAAACATATTTTTTTTACTTTAAAAACATCTAAATGTTGATTCCCTATTTTTTTTGTATATCACTTTGTTTCTTATTGAATGAAACTGTCAAATTTCTTATCTTTGAAATTCTCCATAAGAACACAACATCTTTGTTTTATGAAAAACACCATTCCAAAGTGAAAATAACCTTTTCCTTTTTTTTTCTTACACCCCAAAATCTCCACAATGCACTTGAGGCAAGTCTATGAAGCTGTTCAAACTGGACTGCTTTTGGCTTAGATCCCTGTCTTTGTCCAAGGTTTGAGGTTTAAGATAGCTCACAGCCTCAGACCATACAACTCTTATTAAAGCACTTAAGGTTTCATGCACAATACAGCTTGGTGTGTTTTAAAATCCTTTGTTGAAAAAAATGAGTAAAATATGTTGTGGAGAACTTTTCAAACTATAAAAGCCCCATAATCTAGTCCCCGACATTGCTGCTTGTATCAGTATCACAACGCTTAAGTGAAGCTGAATGTGCTGGAAATGCACGCAATCAGGATGTGGACTGAATAACTACACAGTGCTCCACTGCGGATCTAAAACTGTGAGAGAGTATCTCTGTCTGTCCAGAGCCTTTCATGTTGACAAACACCTACACTGCAGTTCTCATGCAGTGGTCTGTGTCCACAGCTGCTCTTCCCACTCGCCTGCGAGCAGATGCGTGCTTCGCTCTTTTGGGTAGAGCCTCATGACTGACTGAACTGTTTTGGAGATAGGGATAACAATGAAATGCAAAGAAATGAGGTGGAAGTGGTGGCGTGAAAAAGGAGATCTTCCACTTCATTGTACTGCTTGAGGAGGTAACCGAGAGCAAAACCCCAACGTGGGCCGTCCAAATCAGACGGCGCTCCCATCGCACCCACACTGCTGCATTCTCCTCATAGTGACATTAATGCCTGTTTAATATGCTTCTCCAAAAACAGTTGGTGTAAATGACTACTAGATTACTTAATGTAGCGCTGAATCGATTCTCAAATGTGTCTGTCCCTGCTATACAGAGCAGGAGGGCTGTGGGAACAGGGAGAGACAGTGAGTATGATAGAGCCATAGGGGAAATTATGAGACTATTAAGGAGACATTGTTGTTACTCTTGGCTTCTTACAGGATTTTGTCAGCGGATGTTTCTCCATTTCAATAGTTGGCAGCAACTGGTCAGGCGATGTTAAATCTGCTGGCCACATGATTTTAAATCGTGATATTGTCGAATAATGTGTTCACAGATTCAAACGTGATGTAATGTTAGGTGAGGTAATCCACTTACAGTGATTAAGAGGCCCTGTTTTCTTCTTTCTTCCATCACAGAGCAACAGCAGATTCAAGTCTCAACTTCAAGGCTTGTAACGGAGCACTTCTCCGTAATGGTCCATGGTACGGTACGGTGAAAAAAAAAAAATGTCTGCATTTAAAACAAACCACATACAAGGTGGAATTTGACAAGCTCATAAAGCATCATCTGCTGAAATGCCTTATGACAATGTAAGATTAATGACAGTCCGTTCAGTGCGAGGCAGCAGAGGTAGAAGAGGCACCTGCTCCTCAAAGGCCAGCTCTAATCATTCTCATCTGGACTCCCCGCTGACATACTAACCTGCTGTTCCAAGGGAAAGGAGATCTGCCTCCCAGATCCTCAAACACTTTCCTGGGCCCACCGTATTACTTTCCTAATTCAGCCCAGATGTGATGTCCCCACTCTGCCATCCTGTTTTTTCCCCCCCACTCTGCTTCATCTCATTCCCACCTGCTAGGTGACCTGGGGACCCAAGGCCCAGACTCTCATTTGGTTTGCCTCTCTCAAAGTAAAGTCCTGTTCTTTGAATTGCAGCAATCTTTTTTGCCTCAGCCTGGAGGGTCTGTGGTGAAGCCTGCGTACCATAGAGAGCACAGGAATTTTCCTGCTGTCACATCCTCACATGCCTTTTGTTGTCTTAATGAGAATCCCCTTGTTTCGTTGCAGAGTGGTCAGCCTTCAGTGCTGATGAGTAACGACTGGTAACACTTACAGTACATATCTACTGACTCCAGTCTTTTATGCTCCATGCACACTGTCATAAACATCACTTCTTCCTCACCCCTTTATCTCACAAATACGCCAGTGTAACTGATGTGTTCTGGTCCATTTTACTCTTCCTCTTGTTTTGATACAAACAGATGACCTTGCATATTTTGCACCTCTTACAGTGGAAATATGCATTTTTGCCCTTAAATTAGTCTGGATTTAAATCACAAATTATTAAAGCAATGTTATCGTTGGGTGATGAACACCATCGGTTAGTGCTGACCGCCTGAAAGATCTTTACGTTAATTGGATTGCTTGGCTTCCCCAAGCTGATGGACATGCTTGTCTCTCAGGACCACTGAGTGTCTGTCTCCACTGGATGGGCCCCAGTAAATAATCTCTCTCTCCTAAACGCTTACCATTAATTGTGTTTTTTTTTTTCT
>NW_019524741.1:109214-109990 GCF_002814215.2 Seriola lalandi dorsalis | reverse complement strand
GGGGGGTTGGGTGGGGGGATAATTAAGACAATGCCTCTCTGCGCTTCACTTTGGAGCGGGGATCCCACCAGGGCTGAGGCAGGTGCCTCTTACTGGAAGAGACTTACTGACAAGGCCTGCCAATCAAGCCAGTAGAGCTCTCCATTTCTCGAGCTCTTAGGTGCTCTATTCCCTTCAGTCCGTTTATTCCAAACACAGTTTTAAAATGCTGGGGATTAAGCAGGTAGCAAACAGGACCAGTCTGTCAGAGGAAATCAGTGTTCCCCAGACTGTGTGTGCGTCGTCCGTCTCAGCCCGTCTGCAGCTGCATTCATGGTGGAAGGTTTTATCTCACAATTGATTAGAGAGTTTAGAAGCTGAATTGTTACAAAAAAATAAAAGCGGTGCAACAAAGTCTTTGTGCTTTATTAAATGCTACAAGGAATACCGATGTCATATGTCCATATATTATTATTATATATTTTTATTTTCAGTGCTTTTGTCAATTACAAAGGTTGTTAAGGGGGAAGCAACAAATAAACTCCTTGGTTGCACTCATCTAATGGGAATGCATGAAAAGCAGTAGAACTATACAAAACAATACAGACTTGAGGAAGACAGAAGGAAGTTCCTTCTTGTTATTCTTATACGTGACCTGGAGGGCATTGTCAAACTGAAGAACTGTGCAGACAAAGCATATAGTGTAAGAACATAATCAAGGCAAAAATGTAATGTTACCAGAAAAAAAAAAAAAAAACAAAGAAAACAAAGAAAAAAAAAAACGTATCTCTTTAAAC
>NW_019524741.1:58426-108905 GCF_002814215.2 Seriola lalandi dorsalis | reverse complement strand
CACAGACAGGAAATGGACAGCCACTTTGGGGAAATTCAATTCAGTTGTCGTCCACTGTGAAAAAGATTGAATCATGTAGACATTTGAGGTGATTTAATGGTGTTAACATACGCACAGTGGAGCTCCGTGACTGAAGCTGCACAGGCTTTGGATTATTGAGTTCGGTGTAAAATCAGTCACTTCTCCAGAGTCCATTTGACTGGGAGAAATGGATGGACATTAGCAGGAATTCTGAAAGTGATCCATTTTTTTTTGGATAAACTAGTGATGGATTTCGCCTCGGGCGCTGCTGTAACAGTCCCGTGAAATTCACTGGATCTCAGCTCTGCTTTGTTTTTCCCTCAGATGCATTTGAGTAACAACATTCTTTTTTTAAAGTTTACATGCAAGTCCTGACATGTAAGTGAAAATATTGAAGAAGAGGAGTCTGAAAGACATGTGGGGGGTTGGGCTGGAGGGTTTGAAGCTACTTTCCTTGATGTGAAGAGCCAGAAGGTCTGGTGCATCACTGAGTCTGGCCAATGAACTGGTATTGTAAAGTTTGTGTGTAACCATTTGTTTAATCAGAACTCAGAGTGTAGTTCTCTCTGTGAAAGATGGAGTTACAGTATATTGTTGTACTTGAGTATAGTATATAGTTTCACATAAGCCCCTGCAAAACTGGTCTCACAACATAAAAAATTATGTAAATTATGATAATGATATAAATGTTATTACATATGCTACATTTTTTACATGCTACACAGCAAGACAGACTAAAAACAGTCAATGATGTCATCCAAGACATTGATGCTTTTTATGGACAACCTGTCAATCTTTCTCCATTTATTGTTGTTATGCATCTTTACTAGACAAAATGTTGCCTAAGATTCCTTGGCGTAAAATGTAGATGATTTCCTCCTGTGCTGAGTCCAAAACTGCTCACTCATTCACTATTTTACCAAAGTTTATAGCATGTAAAATGCGAAAATTAGAAACCTTTACCAGATAATATTCAGTTTGTTTTACTCGTTGTCACATCAAGTGTGTCGATTTATATCCAATACATCATGTTAGGCTAGTTAGCATTAGTTTTGTGTCCATTACACATCAATTACTTTTTACATTGTCAAGTCAAGTCAGTTTTATTTCTATTACCCATGAACAGAACCACAAATTTGCCTCAGGGGGCTTTAACACTGGCATAAATAAAGTGTGTCTGGTGGAATGATTTGATTCCACCGTAGGATGCCATGTAACTCTTGTTTATTAAAAGGAAACAATTCAGACAATTTCTTTTTTGTCATCACACCACAGTTTGCAAAAACACTTTCTGTAAACAAATATGATCCATGTCAGTTCAAAAAGTAAAGAAAATCTAACATATAAATATCTTTTTTCTTGGTTTTATTTAGAAAATTGAATTGAATTCTGTTGATAAAAGACGTAAAGATGTAAACTTCTCACAAAAACTCACAAATACTTAACCAAGTGAAGAGCAACATGAATCCCTTACACTTTATGTACTGTGCACATATAACGTCATTAAGACTCCCACTGAATTTTCCCGAAGGACAAACTGTGTTGCAGCGTGCAAGTGGCCAGCAGGCTTGACCTTGAGTTTCACTTTGTACACTCGCAATAAATAAAGCAGAAATGAACTCATTCTCTCCTGTCTTTGCTTGTTATTGTCACTTTAAGTTTGTCAAGTGTTGAACATTCGCTGTTTTGTCCTCCTCACCAGCAGAGATATGAACAATGTCCGTTTCTAAAGACTTCCTCATCAGCTTCAGAGAGCGTGGGAGTGCTGGTATCTGGAAACAAGCTTTAGCTGACTTTTTTCAGACTACAACAACATCCTCCTCCCTATGCTCCATGCACATGTCCTCTCACTCCATGCATTATAACCCTGATGAGCTGACCACATCCTTGGAACACTTCACAAGATAAATAATTGAACTCTCAATAGCCCTTGATGGACAAAAATTGCTCCTCCAGCTGCCACTTCTTCTTTTGCTTTGTTCTCAAGAGCAACAACAACAAATGGGCCTTTGCAGAACCCCACACTAAGAAAACACATTTCACAATGATAACACATAAGAGCTGGGGTTGCATTACTCTCCTGCTCAGATGATTTGTGCCATTAGAGGTACCCTATGTGTTGTACAAATAGTAATAAAGAAGCCTTCAAAAGAGATATGTGATCTTAAAAGAGTGTTTTATCCCGACAGATGACTGATGTCACTATCATCAGTTATCTGTTACCAGCTAACTTGTCTTTTCAGCAATCAAGAGAGAAGGTAGACAAAGGTTTCACAGGCAGAGATGAGTGCTTTGAACAATAGGTGGCAGTGTGCTACCACAGAAGGCAGCTACAGTATCTGCAAGTTGTCTGAATCCAGTCTTGGCAGAGGAAGGCTTGAGGCTGTTCTGTGGATTTAATTAGACAGAAACAGATACTCACATGTTCATTTCTCAGCTGCCTCCCATCCATTTCTTTACAGTCTGTTGGGGAAAAACGCTTTATGGTCCAATTGTAACTTTAACTGTGAGCACAGAAAGAACCACACATTCATAGTGAAAAGCCAAGTGTTAAGACCTTGTTTCACACCTCCTAGAGGCAACCATTACAGCAGGTAGAGCTGTCAGAATCACAGGCCATCTGTTAAAATACACAAAAGAGAGGGCAGAGACTTTCTTTTTCTATGGATAAAGAAAGTATTTTCTAAAAGTCTTGAGGTATCCTCCTGGCTCAAGACCACACCCCATGCTACTAAAACAAAGACGTATAGAAACCTTTGTATTTGCAAAGACATGAATACAAACAATTCTTAAATTCATAATGATTTGACGGCACTGACTCGTTCTTCTTTTTATATACAATGTATTTTAACTATTGAATTATACATCATTATACTTTTGTAAGTTATTATGCTACTGTATCCTTACTACTACTTATACTTCTGGTTATCCATCATTACTCAGAATCAAATAAATCAACTTCATTCTTCATTCGTGTGAATCAAAGTTTTATTCCATGTTGCACCGGGGTATGCTAACGTCATGTATGTTAGCATACATGACGAATGCCAGCAGAGGAACAAAGCATGAAAAAAAAAAAAAAGAGGGGGGGATAATTGAATCAGAGGGAAAACATGGCGGTGTTAGTGGCAGTGGGAGGGGGGCAAGGAGCTGGAAGAACAATATTTAGACCAATGGTAGTTGAGAAAGTGTCTTGGCCTGTACACTAACCTTCACATCCATATTAAAAGCAAGGTGTCACTGCATGCAAATTAGAAGTAGCCGGGTAAAGCACTGTTAATGAACCCAGCCATTGAACTCCATACAGCAGGCTTGTCGTTAGATAGGTGCACCATAAATAGTCCATTTGGCCAAGAGCCAGAGGGAGAGGCTAAGGCAGAGTTACTAGCAGTAGGATAGGGCCTTTATTGTGTTATGACAGACAGAGGGGACGATCAGACAGGATAGAGATATGGGCTTTCCTTTCCAGATTAATTAAAGAAAGGATCAATTAACAGTGATGAAAACCATGGCGGCATACTGACTAGCTGATAGGCCAATCAAACCTTGAAATGCAGAGTAGTTGGCATGTTTTATCTCTCCAAACTTAATTGCAATTTTCCAGAGGGAATGACGTGATCAAAATGGCAGGGTGAAATTAGCTCCACATGAATAAAGTATTTATTTGATGCATTTGTTCTGTGATTTTAGGGCTAAGTCTGTATTGTATTTTATATAGGGAACATTTTTTCTTTTTTTTTTTTTTTTTGCCGTGGACACAGAAGTTCTAATTTCACAATTTATTCTGCCCCTGCTCACCTTTTATCACGGTAATTGTGAACACGGCTCCATTCCTCAACGTTAGCTTTTGCTGAGTAGCAAAATGCCTTGTCTGAGGACAGTTTGTCCCACACTGCCCAATCATGCCAGATGCATGTGGTTATACAATATGGAGCATTCATGAATTAATTTGCATATTAGGACATGAATTTCATACCCCCTCACTGCTGCTGCTTTCCAGCAGATTCGAGGTAATAATGACCTTACAACAGATGAAAAGAACAAAGATTTGATGGCTCACTTGTGGGGGTAAAACGAATGTAGTATGTGCAAAGAATTAAAGGAGGCGAAACATGCACGCAGGAATGTGATGAGGGAGTTTGCTAGAGGAGCAGGAGTTTTGAAAAGTCATGTTGCAATAACCTTTAATCCACGAAAACAGAGGTTATATAGAGTGTTTGGTGTCGTCACACTGAAGCTCTGCTCTACTGTTAAAAGTTGTAAAATACTGCAACAAAGTCAAGTTGCATTGGTGGTCTTCAGAATGTTACCATTTGCTTGTTTTTAATCATTTATCCAGTTATTATAACAATATTAGCTAAGATTAAACACACACACACACATTGCTCATTACCTTGGGAACACAGCCCACCAAAAGCTCATTTCCTGTTGAGGAAGACTGCCTAACCCCGATTGACCCTCAGATATTCCCATTACCATGAGCCAATGTTTAAGGGAAAGCTTATTGAGCTACCTCAGCTGGAACACCCACCACTGATTTATGAGCAGGAGACCACTCTGCTTTTAATGATTATCTGTTTATTTTTTTTCCCCCCACTAATCATATCAGAAACAAGGAAATGATAATTATTATTCAAATGTGCCAGAAAATAAAGGAATCAAAGGGATCGCATTGTTTGAGTCCTCTGCTTGTTGAGACGAAATGTTAAGTATAAAAATAAATGTGGGAAAGGAGAATATTTTGAAATTCTCCTGGGGGTGGCGGGTATTTAGTCAGCCTCTTTTGAAGTTAACTCCTCATTTGGTTAAATTTTTTTATTTCATATTTATGTCTTTAAAAGCTGTTTATGTGCAAGAAGACATTAAAAAAAGAGATGTCAATATACTTGACTCCCCATACAGCCTATGACTAATTAATCTAATCCCTGTCAGTCTTTAAGCAGCATCCCGGTGGAATGGATTCAGTCCACCTATGTTCCTCTGACACCTTTCATTACAAGAACAAGGTCTAAACTGTAGACGGCGTAACCTCTCTGCTTTTTCCGGCGGTGTATGACCATTATGCACAACAAGAATTCTGAGATCTATCCATGTCAGTAATGCTGCTAGATGGAGGAGAAGCTTAAGTGAGTCTGTCATGGTAATTATGGTGGATAGTTGAGGACTATCAGGTCCTCAGCTCGCTCGCTGCCAGTCTGATCTATCCTGGACGTAAAGAGTCTCCTGTGAGCTTGGGGGGAAATTGAAAAGATGCACTTATCTACCTAATGGCAATAGCTGAGGCAAATCACATGCATTTTATGGCAAGGAATAACTGTATTTGAGGTATAGCGTCGGCGTGTGTGCCCTGTGGCCGTATTCAGCTGCTATGTTTGATTATCCACGAGGCTGTGTCAGAATGTGAGTGAATGCTACTGTAACCAGCTGACTGGTTTAAGCAAGTGCAATGTCAAAGATTTTTCATTCATTTTATAATTTGCTTACTGACAATCCAGCCAGCCAGTTTTTGACGGGCAGAGTGTCTTAAAGCAGCAGCCAACATCTCACAGTGCCTATATGAAGCAATCATGTCTATTTTTTTGGGCGGGGGGGTTTCTTATTTTGACACGTCTGGTGACAGCTTTCAGAGCAGTATGACGCCTTCTAAACAGAAAACTTACCTTAACCTATAGTTAGACAGGGATTCAGGGATTTTGCATTCTGATTTTAAATGATCAAAAAAATGTTCGCTTCCGTGCTGCTGCCGTGTGTATCGTGAGATGGTATATAGTCCACAGTGGCAGTGTTGTAGCACATTATCTCAAGTATATAAGTTACTTAAATGAGACAGTGGGACTCTATGAAACCAGAGTAAGGCAGTAAATGTAATGTGTTTGTGAATGGACATCAATGGTGAGGCAGAGCTGTTTTACAGTCATTTATCTGAAAATGGCAACATAATGTAATAACATTTGGGAAGCAACTGTTTTGATTGGGATGGGATAGTCTGCCGAGCTGCAGTTACATGCTGAAAACACAATATTAGTGTCCATCATTTGAGGTAACTAGCAGGGTTTCAGTTTCAGGGTTTTTGGGAAATCAAATTAGTCTGCCAGACATCCAATTTGTGTTTTGGTTTAGTCAAATGTGGCTGCTGCATAATATGCTGGAGGCCACAAGATGAGAGGGAAGTGGCTCATTTGTGTTACATAACACAAAAATGTGCGGCTCTTGATGTAAAATGGAAACTTTTATTTCGCTAAGCAAAGAAATGACCTACGCTTGATGTACTGAGGACCTTGTAATCAAAAGGTTCACACACAGCAAGCTGCTCGGCAAATCCGATGTGAATAATACATTTCCATTAAAAAGGCTCATTAAAATAATTGTTGGTCAATAAACTAGTGAGAGTAAAAGTTAGCCTCCAAACGGTCGTCTGGGATTGTCAAGCTTCTGTGGTGAGCACATACTTCCTCAACAGCTAAATCATATCAGATGGACTATTGACAACATCCTGTCAATAGCTGAGCCCTTGGAGGGTTAGCTATTTGCACATTGACTGATTGACTGTTTCTTAATAGACACATAATTGGTGACAAAGACCTTCCAATGAAGTGTCATTTGCCAGAGCATTTGTGATAATTCACAGCCTGTCCCATTTTCTGTTGGACACAGTCCCAAAGTAGGGGCTGTGATGAGAAACATGAACCACTAGACAGAGTCACACTGACAAGAGAAAATGTACAGTATTTGTGGCATGGTGAAATAGCTCTTCAGTAATCACAAGGAATACAAGACAAACAAACCAGATCACTGGTATGGAATCTATAGATGGAAACATGGAGGATGCAATATAGAGCATCTCAAACTTTGACCTGATGTAACATTTTTCATTGGCAGTAATATTACAAGCTATTTCCTCTCATTCCAGGCTGTGGACAATGTTGATGGATTGTAATTTTCACATGGCACTTTTGTTTACCTTATTTATCTGCTCTCCTGTCTGACATAACCATCATTGCCTTCCTCAGGGAGACTGAGCATTTACAGCTGGCTGTTGTGATTGCAATGTAGTGCAGACATTTAAAGGAGAGGAAGAAGATGAAGAAAGATAAAAAAAAAAGGAAGAAAAAAAAACACCCCCTGATCCTGGAACATTTCATGAAGGCACTGCTTTTCAAACCAGCTGCTTGGAGGATTTTTAACATCTATTAATGCAGAATTACTCCAATTACAAGCCTTCTTTGCACCAAGGCCCCCTTCCGCTGCCTGCGTTAGATAGTGCACACCTCTGGGAGCCAATCACAGCCTTCACAGCCACTGGCAGCAGATGTAAGCAATTTACTTCTGATTTCTTCATATTCAGTGTGAGACGAGCTCCTGGTGACCCACGACCCTGGAGCCTGCAGGATTCTAACCCTATCAAATTAAAGCTCTCTGCTCACTTATTCCCTAGCGCTCCTCTGGTGCTAAGCAGCCATCTCGCTGCATAGCAACGCCGGTCGGGCGTGCTCGCTCATACGCCCTGCCTCATCAGCTGCTATTAGGGAAAATATACAGTGCTCTAATTGGATGAGATTCAGCTAAGGAAGTGCAGTTAAAGGTCATTTTCCACCGTGTGCCTCCTGCTCTTCAGAATAATTTCTGTGTCCTCCGTCTTTGGGAGCTGTTAAACAATAGGGCCAAAGTTACAATCCTTTCTCTCTTTTCCTGACAGACTGCCACAGGCCGTGATGAGCAGCGAGTCCTATGAATCATGTAAACAACATGGCCAAGCCCTGACTGATATGCTCTGTGTCAACTGCACATCTCCTCTACTGTCTTCCTTCAAAGTGTCCTGGTGCCTCTGTCGTAACCTTGTCGTTAGCCAATTTCATAAAAGGTTAGAAAAGACCACCTACTATTCTAATTAGTAGTCATTTTGCTGTTTTTTCTCTCCATGGTGTCAATTTTAAAGGCTGCTTTGCCATGTGATATCTCCAACAACGGATATGGGAATAGTTAAAGTAATGAACAAACCTTAACAGTATGTTTTCTCTGAGCTAATATGATCCTATGAGATGATCAATTATAGCAAAAGGTAAGTATTACCATTGAAGATTTTAAGCCTATAGAAAGTATGCAGCTGTAATATTAGTAGTAGAAGCAAAGAACCATTAATGGAGCCCAAACAGTCATTCAATATTATCAACAGCAATTAAACTGTCAAATAATACTTGATATAAAGCTTAATAACGTTAAAACCTCCCACTGTGAAGGTAGACCGTGTGTTAGTTAATGATTAGCATTAGCATTCTTGCTCATTTCAATCTGTATAGTGAAGACCTGTTGAAGTGTCAAAGAATGTTAAAAAACGGAGGGCCACAAGTATCTGATGTTGGCTCACAGTGATTGTTACTTACTGTCAGATGAGATCATAGGACCCTGAAGGATTCCTGAAGCTGATATAAACAGCTTTGTAATGATGACCTGTTACGTTGTTTAAATGCACATCAGCTGTTTTATGTTACAGTACGAACTGTAAATCCCACTAAGATCCATGATCCTCTTAAGTCACGGGCCACTTCATAAATAAATGATATTCTCCACTGAGAGGGATTGTGGCTCCAGTTTCGTTCAGTTCTCCAGCTTGTGATGCAATAATGATGAATGCAGACCTTCAGCACTCTCACTGAGTGCTCTAATGTATAGAGACTTACACCATGAGGATCACTATACTGAAGCAGTGTTCAAGCAGTAAATGGTGCATAGACACAAGAAACAGAAAGCGCCATATTGAGTATCAGAAAAACATATAATAGTTTTTTTCATGTGGTAAAGCCGGGTCTTTCAGCTAAAACCACAGCTGAGAAATATCTAAATATCAGTTGCTTGATTCTTAATTTCAGTAATTAATGTTTCTTAAAAGAGAGAAGGGTGCAGAAACATACAAACATCTTCTTCCAAGAGCTACGACTGATTGAATCATCCTAAAAATCATCTAACTAATCACTTATAAAAATAATATATCTTCAACTCTAATACTGTCATTTTTTCTAGTAATCTACAGTATGTAGCAAATCCAGTTTACACAAACAAGACTGTTGATACATCAAATCACTTCAAAACACAAAATGATTTGTGTAAATTCTAAACTAAACCCTCTATAAAGCTGCAACTGATTATTCTGTCTTCTTTTTATGAAAAACTAACTCCTAAAAAATGTTTTCAGACATGGTAAATACGTTTTTTTTTTTTCCCCACATAGTTTCAATTAGAACATCCTCTTTCTCAGTTCTGTGTAACTGCCATCAGTATAAAGTCCTTCAAATTTAACCAAGGTGGATGAAATAGGGCTGTTGGCATGTTTATTAAAATTTCTTTCATGGCAAACAGTAACTTCGTCCATTGATTTACTATTGTGGCAAAACGACATACAACATACAGAACATCTGTGCCGCTCTCCTCCTGACTACCAATATGCTAAATATATTGTTTTCAGCCCCTACCACAGTCTGGCATGGGCTGTGCTAAAGTCTGGTTAGCTTCTTCAGAGTAAATGCTGCAGTTTTGTGTGGACTCACAGTAGTAGGGGATTTCAGAGGCTCCCTGTCTGCCAATTTTACAGCTGGAAGGGCAAAGGCCTTTTGAGCTCCACTGGAAAACTGAGAGACATTCACCGAATGAGAGGGCTGGGCCCTGAGTCCCACAGCTTCTCCCACCTTTTGTCCTGCCTGAAAGGCCTCACTGCCTGAAACGCATCACTTGACGCCCAGTGTTTGCTGTTGGGAAACCTGATTAAAGGAGGCGAGACGTACACATACACAGCCTAAGCCTATCAATGACTCTCACAACCCCCCAAGATACTGTATTTGTCCTTGCAGCTTGGGTGCTCAGAGTGAATGCTGCCGTCCATTGATCTTTGTCTGATAAAGCCGCTGGCGTGGTGTGCATGGTGCCTTATGGGTTTCATTCCACTCAGGCGAGTCCATTTCAGTGAGCTGTGGTTGAGCTAATGTGGGACACGCTGCGCCAGTCACGGCCTTTGGGATTTGGCCTAAGTGCTGTGTGTTGTGATGCTTTGCTCTGAAATTCTCAAACACAGGCAGCCTTGAAAGTCTTTTACACTTCTTTAACAATCCCTCTGAGTTCCTCTCAAACATCTAGGTGAGTGAAAACCAGGCTAAAGTCAATAGAAGATTGATTAGAGGATATGGTATATTTAGCAACTGTTTTATTACTGTTTAAATAATTTACCTCACATTAAATAGCCTGTAGATATCACATAGTGCCACGGCATTGAGAATATCTGTCCATCCACAAGGTACTTGTGTGTCTTTAAAAGAATGCCATCTGATTGCTGAGCAAACACTCCTGTCGAAGACATCTGACAGATGCTCTTTGAGTTCTATTGGCTTAGATCCCGCTGCCTGTCACCTTTCACATCTCAATGGGCCCAGAGGTGACCCCTCTGTTGCCTTGGAGCTCCATACGTTATTGGCCCTAACACAATCAAATGCACGTTCAGCATTTGGGGGTCGAAGCAGTGGCAGCCACTAAGGTGCCCTCATGCACAGAGAGGGCCAGCTCCTGTGACCTCTAGCACCTGAACCATGACCCTCATTTACAAGCAGGTCACCTCTGCAACAACTGCATTTACACAGGGTCAGCTAAGATCTCTGTACACCAAACCAGCTCTAAAAAGCAGACAGATCTTAATCATATAGTGTTCCCTAAGCGTGGAGACATGACGACACATCAGCAGCTTAAGAGAAGGGTCACAGCTGGGCCTGGTGTTGACAGAAATACAACACTCCAATTGGAAAGACAACACCTTTCCTCTCAGGAAAAAAAAAACACAGCTAACATACATGCTACATTCACACTCATTCACATGGGCTTAAGGTCATTTGTGAGCACAGGCATTGAAGTGAGTATTGTTCTGAGCCTTATATTTTAGGTCACAGGTGTTGCTGTGTATAGAAGTTAAACACTGATTCTTATATTGTTTTTACATTGTAACTACAAGAGGAAAAACAGAAGAGAAGAGGAACAATGTCACATGTTTATATTGCAACATCAAGAGCGAGGCCAGTTCTATATTTCCTCCCATCACACATTCTCTCAGGCACAAATTAAGCCTCGATCTTGATATAAACAAATGCAATCTTTGTGCTGAAATCTTGTTTTAATTACAGTGTAAGTCAGAAAAAAAACACTTCTGCCGCTGAAACTATAACATTGACCTGCAGAGTATGAACACATTTTGTAAAACAATATGTAAATCTATTTAGTCAGTAACACGATCTAACTATGTTTCAGCTGTGAACCAAAACCCCTTTTATTCTGGACGCGGTGAAGTCTAAAATGTGATGGCACACAGACATTCATTGTTGATGACTGGTCTGCCTTGGCATACAGCTGTGCTGAAACAGTACCCTTATTGCTGAGGCATCTCAATAAAAGTAAAAAAGGGGTCCTTCAGCGTTGACCTTCTGGCAGCTCTAAATGGCATAAATAGGAATGACATAATGCACCGTTTTATGGTTAATCAAATTCCCACAGAACAGAGAATCACGAGAGCTGCTTTACAGTTGACAGATGTAGTCGGATATTGTTCTTCTGTCTCACACTGAGCCATTACTGATGAAATTTAAATTCTGTATTTAGTTTACATTTATCAAACTCTTCATTATTAGCACAGGATTGATGCATTACAGTTGTACCTTACAGTTTCAAAAATGAGAATTTATTTCTAGGCTTTGGTAAATCAGTCTGAATAGAGAAGGAATTTCATTTGATTCATATTCTATTAATACTCCGCACACAGAGAGCTTCACCTGTCATCTGCTACTCTCTCATAACACATTTATAGAGAGACAGACAAAAGGGGAGCGAAAGAAAAGAGGAGGATATGGAGGGAGAGAGAAAGGAAATAAATTGAGAGAGAGGGAGAGAGAGGGAGAGGGAGGTCACAGCGACCGTGTGATGGTCGCTGACACAGGAGTTCAGCCTACGGTCAAGGGAAGCAGTTGAAGATGAAGCAGACACACAGGCAAGGCTCTGTGTGCAGGTGCCCCCTCGCTGCCCTGCTCGCTTTCATCCCCCATCCACTCCCACATTGCCCCGCCAGCCCCGCCTGCTATCCACCAATCAGGGCACAGGGGGGCGGCGGCACAGTGGGGACACATCAAAGCGTTCTCTTGGTGAGAGGCTCAGGGCTGATGCTGGCACAACACAGAGGAGCACAGAAGAAAGCAGGGACGGCCAGTTAGAAAAAAGGAGTCCAAATGGAATGGAAAAAAGGAGTCCAACCAGAACAAAACATTTCATTCTCTTCACAAACCAGCATTATGCCAGCCGTGCATCCAAAAACCCAGACACATTTTTCTCACTGCCTTGAGCCAATGGCCCCCTTGAGTATGTGAACAAGGGGGATAATTTAATTAAGAAAATCCAATCTTCCAGTTTGAGGGAACAAAGTTAGATTTGAATGAGCGCAATATGTTCCCTCCTTTCTTTTTTCAAATTAAAATTTCATAGCTGAAATCAAAGCGTTGCTGAGGTGCCCCCATCTCTATTGAATGTATGCTGTCAGAACAGACGTGATGATGAGAAAAACTGGTAGTTTTTCTGTGTCCTCGAATCTAATTAAAAATATTTATAACGTTTTGCTTTTCAAGAAGAATGCAATGCTCTGTAGGTGAATAAAATACCAAAAATGTCTTTTCAGTACAGAACAGAAAGAATGCAAGGTAATACCTTATGTCTGTGAGCTAAAAAATTGATAAACATTGAATATGAATAAAATTAACAATGTCCAGTCTCCAATCTTATTAAGTCATTAAAGTGTAGAATTTTCAAGATGCTCAAACTCATACCAAGACATAATAATGTCTTCTCTCTGATGTATGACCCTTCATGTTCGCTCAAAACTTATAATGACTTTCTTTGTGAAAGCCCTCAGAGCGAGGAGAGCTTTCTAAATGAGAAGCACCCCTACAATAATGCTGAGCAGCCCGCACAGAAGTACGAGCCTCATAATACGAGTGTGTCAAGTCCCTAAGTGAGTATGATGCACAATCCAGCAAGCTTTTGCATATGTTAAGAAGGATAATAGGCTCCTGTGGGAGAAGAGGCTAAGGCCCAAAAGTGAGCATGACTATAAAAGTGCTGTGAAGGGGATGCACACTACATGTAAAAGTGGAGAAGGAGCCACGATGAACAAACAACACTTTGAATTACGGACTACATCGAGGAAATAAAGCAGCACTTGTATATACAATACAAACAGTTTAAAGGTTCGGCATCACCTTCCCTAAGGCACTGTGGGTAATTTGAACAAAATGTCACTCAAAATACAAAGAAAGGGAAAAAGAGAAGAAAGCATTCAGTACCCTTGCTTAAAAGAAGATCTTTTGATTTACTAAATGCTCCCTTTACTCATCTTTTCCCCAATGGAAGCCAAACATGAAGCGCAACATTAAGATCAATACTTAACAAAAACAACAGCAACAAAACAACACCCCTGTGACTTTGCTGGATCGAGCTGCAAGGGAGCGCTGCTGTTGTTACTATCCTCACATTGCTCATGTTCTTAGGCCCATCAATAAGAAGAGCAGTGCCTCAAATTCCAAAATGTTTGAATTCAACCTTTGTCTGGTGAACTATAAGGTAAAAAATAAATGCATAAAAAAATAAAGAATAAAAGAAAAATGGGATCATTGGACAGACTACAGCACCTTGATGACTGCAGGCGCAGGATGAAGACAATCCTTTCAACATCTCCTGCCCTGGGAAGAAACTATCATACTGTATTGACTGATGGCAACCCCTTGTTGATCATTACAGGAATGAGGACATACAGGTGTGGAAACATGAAGTCTTATTGATGGAAATATCAAAGCCACAGACAGACGCTGTTGACCCCTTCATGATGTCAACGCTCAGCTCTTGCTGCTGGGCACTGTTTAAGTGATAATATAGACATGGCATCTCAACATAATGAAAACTTATTGATGCCCTGTGCTGCTGTAATGATGAAATTGACTGAATGCACCAAGCTATTATTTGTATTATTGCACGTGTTTGACATGTGTCAGTGTCCCAGAATAAAAGGGAAGGTTTTATCTGACTGGTGTCAATCACTTTAGAGCACATTATAAACAGTTTGAAGACAGCAGTGGCATACAAGTCTGAACAATGAAAAATGTGGCAGTTGTGACAAATCTCAGGATTTATCACTGAACAATAAAACAGAGCTACTCAGCAGGAAATGGGACACATTGAACACATGTTCCATGGTGTGTGCAATCTCATGTAAAGACCCAGCTGACATTCTGGCAGCATCCTCCTTTCTGTTTTCACTTGCCGTTCTCTGCTCCTGTGCCAGCTTATCCTGTGTGTGGTCTTTGCTGTGACTTGGCACCGTACCTCCGCAGCTCAGATTACACATTCACATTCGTTTCTTTGAACGACGCTCTGCAGTAGCTTTTTGGGTGGAGAGAGGGCAAATGCAGCGACATGGACGACATGGGCAAGGTCGGATCTGAAAGTACAGATTTTAGTAAAGTGAGAGGTGGTGCACCGTGGTGCTGCGGCCACGTGGCTCGCCAGCATGTATTTGGGATGACCTTCCCATTGTTCGTGAGCAGAGGCTGCACTGCCCCTGGTCTGGGTTGGGTCTGTGCCCACGGCCAACCTCATCAGACACTCAGCTACTACCTATCCATCTTCCCTCATTGTGCACAGAGGTGACAGCTGGCATTCAGCTGTTTGTAAAAGGCCTTTAAAAAACACGCAGGGCCTCCATACTCGGCTACATTAAAGTAATTAGCTGCCAAGCTAGTAGAAAGCACCCCCCACCAAGTGCCAGCAAGACTGCGGATTGAAGTCGGCATCCTGTTTGACACATCTGGGCAAGGGAGAGTAATGAAAACAGCTGCTTCTGCCCATATGGCATCCAAAGGCTGGCAGCGTGGCGGTGTGCTGTGCCAACCTTAGGCAAATTATCCATCATTAATCCCGGGATCTGACCAGCATACGAGTTGCTGCTAATCAAAACATCTGGGGATGGTGGCAGAAGAAGGGGGGAGGTCTCACTTGAAAGGGACGTATTTTGTGAGTGGAGTCAATGCAAGGCGACTGTTCAACAAAGAGCCCTGGGTAGATTGCAGGTGTCTGCAGACAAATAGTGAACGAATAAAGCACTGGAGATCTTAATAAATTTTAAACCTCATAAAATTGATGCAGCATTAAATGCACTATCTATCTATCTATCTATCTATCTATCTATCTATCTATCTATCTATCTATCTATCTATCTAGCTAGCTAGCTAGCTCATGTTTCTTTTGCATTTGCTCTAGAAATGACGCAGTGCAACCATCAATGTGGGGACTTAACAAGGACCCAACATGACTTTTAAATGTTGTTGTTTTATGAAATCCTTACACCACAAACATTTCCCCAGAAAAAAATCAATTCCCAGCTATTCTTTGATTAGCCGCAAATTGCCCTCACATTTATTTCTGCGTTTGTCTATTGTGTGTCCTTTCCGTTCATAGGCTGGCCTGTTCAAAACCAGGCTTCAAATTCCCTCAGAAAGTCAGTGACATTAAAATGTCCTTTGATGTGCCTTCCCCAAGCAGGGAGCACTAACAGTAATAGTGATTCTGTCACTTAATGCTTTTCCGGGGATCAATAGCTCTTAAATGCTAAAGTGGGACAATTAAAAATAAATAGGAGGTTGCTCTAGTCTAAATCAGATTATACATTGCTGCCCCTAGCAGGTCCTCAAAAGCACAGTATGCCTCCTCAGTGAGTCATCTGCACAGCACCCTGGTTTGTGACTGATGCATATGTAAGTGAGGATGAATTGGAAACACACGGCTCGTTTTTTCTTTTCCTAGCAGAGGCTCTGTCAGACAGTTGATTCAATAATTGCAGAGGAAAACAAACCACCTCATTTAAAATATTACATGTTATAAAAGGGTTAATATACTGTATACTGAATATGAGCAGGCAGTATCTAATAAAGATTAATAAAATACAATTAAAATCAGAGAAACCTCCCAAATGGCAAAATAACGATGTGACTGAGATTTATATTGGCTTTTGAGGATCCATCCGCCTGAGCCATGGCGGCGAGGTCGCAGGTTGGCTCCGGTTCCCCTGTGGCTGCTGCTGTAATGTCAACTCTGGCAGTAATACAGCTGTAACTGGAGGCAGAGCATGATGGGAACCCGCTCCTGACAGACATGACCAAACCCAACACAATTAGCTAGCGACAGCAGGTGCTGCCTAACTCTGGTGCGTTAACACGTCTCAGGTTTCCTTGTAATGGCCACAAAGTGATCCTAACTTTCAATTAACACATCCCCTGCCTCCACCACCCTGGCCAGCTACTCATTTCCACATCCCCGCCATTAGCTGCGTGGGAAGCGCTGCTTTGGCACAAAGCTCTGTGCATGCTGACTGTGAGAGGCAACAGTTTTCACAAACAAAGACACTCATCTCCTCACAGTTTCTTTCTTCCTTTCTTTCTTTCTTTCTTTCTTCCTCTCTCTCTCTCTCTCTTGCTCTCATGCACACACACAACACAAGTGCACAAACACCATTATTCAAAGCTTTAAACAAACACCATTCTTCAGAGTTTTACACCACAGATTTGTAGCAAAAGCCACTAAGGCTTTAAGAGGCTGAATATCAGTCTCTGTCCAGCACAAAGGGGAAGTACTGATGTTGCCACTCCAGACTAAATCAGGATAAATGGCTGGACCCTCCAAGAGAAGACAAGGAGGAGGCAGCACTGCTGAGTGCACAAACACACATAGTGTAGACACCTTCTCACATGCAGGAAGAGGTTCATCTTCATTCAATAGTGCACCATCCATCATATCATGTGACTCCACAACAAAGGGGCTGAAAACCACACAACTGTCTGCGAAGCATCTCTGTGACACAGTGCCAGGGGAATTACATGGCACAAGTGATTGCTCAGGTAAGGAGCGAGTTGCTGTCGAACAACAGTCTTGTCTTAAAGTTGCTCTCTGCTCTCCGTCAGAGCAGAATGAAGAAGTGTTCAGCTCTGTCATTTGAGTCTATTGACCTTTACTGATTCACTGGCAGGCTGTACCTGAGACAACAGACAAGAGGTGAAGGGTTTGGGCCTAACCTACACACCGGCACACACGGCCAGCCTGATGAGTGACACAGCTCTATAAAGTGTCATTTACCTTGTCAGCCAACAGATACACCATCCATATGGATGGACACACATCCTCTCTAGGTCACACATGCTCTGCGTGCAGACGGAATTGCAAATGACCGTTTTGGGACGTGAGTTCACTTTCTACGACAGATATCGTTTGTCTGTCATCTTCTACAGCAATATCTTCATCCAGTATATGGCCTGTGTTGTAATTAAATGGATTAAATGAAGAAATTATGTAATATGATACCTCAAACCGAGTTCGCCTCGTGATGGGTTGGTGTTAAACCATATTAAATCGTGTAAAGAGGAGACATGAATAAAATAATCCACCATGCTCATATTTGAAAAAAGCATTTTATCTCGCACTGATACACATTTACCATACACAACAGTGGCTGTATGGTGCATAATGCAATGAGCCCAGCCTGGTCTCAGAGGTACACTACCCGGTAGCACTTGTCATGCTGGCTCTATCACAGTTATGACCTTGTTTGAGGGGCAATGAGAGTCGTCAGGAGCTCCCTTAACTTCCCAGGGACTCAGTAAAAATGACAGGTCCCTGCAGAGACTGAATAAACATGTGTTTTAGTGAAAGTTGTGTGTAATTTGCTCTTTGCCATCTTAACTGTAGTTATTACTATTTTAAATGGATACATCTGTCTATGTGAAGTCTTTCATTACCTCCACTCATTACCAGCACATCACAGTGCTCCCCAAGGACACGCCTTTTACGTGCTCATCCGCTAAAATCCACTTTAATGTTCTGTATGTGACGCTAGTCTCAAAACAAATTTGTCTGAAGCAATTAAAAAGTATCACCTTGCAAACAGCCCATCCTAAATGGTATGTTTTACATCAGCTTTTCTCCTACTGTCGGGAAAACATGTGCGGCTCCACATGTTTGACCTCACTTTAAACTGCATATCTGACATGAATAGATTAAAGGCTTACTTTAGATTTCATGTGGAAAACGTGTGAAGCTGAAAACCATGTTTTGATTAGTATACAACAATTATTTGTATATTGTTGTGTATGTTGTCACTGTGAGATTAAACTCATTAATGGAATATAAAACTATCCTAACTTGCAATTTGGCAACAGGAAATTAACAGTTAAAAAAGGCAATTTTTTTGTTTTGTTTTGCTATTGCCATATAGCCAACATTGCCATTAACAGTTGTTTACTAACCAGTATAGAAGAAATGTTGCAAGTTCAGCATCAAACTCCAACAGTGGAAAGCCCTGGGCTGGTTGGCTGTCTTGTCACTTTCCGATACAGAGTCACTGTCGTGTCCAATCTACCTTGAAGAAGTAGCGTTTCCCAGAGGATGTATTGTAACCTCTCTTGGCAAGACTGGTAAGTAAACAGCTGCTAATGCTAATGCTGGCTATGTTATATGCTATGCAATTGCAAAACTTCTGTATGTGTCTGCGTGACCGAAACCATTTAGAAATAAATATGTTATCTGGGACCTTACACATTTTTGGTATGTGTATTTTTGCTTCTCTTCTCTGAGCAGCAACTATTCTCTTGAAGCCATAGCTTCTCCAAACTGTCTAAGTGCTGAGATGTTATATTGTAAGAAAAGATCAGAGGACTTAGAAACACAGACCCGTGAGAACACAGTCTATGAATCTGGATGGGCCACATTTAATAGGTTACATTCACAGACACTGAATAGGTGCAGATCTTAAAGTTGCCTTTTGTACAGCTATCCATACTTTTTGTAATCACAGCTGAAGGTCTTCTAACCTCACTGCTTTACCCAACCATGACATCAGACATCTAAACGCTTGTATGCAGCATGCCTCAGACACACTGCCATATTCAATAAAATCCAGGCCAACATGATACCAGTTGAAACTAAAAGTAGCGAGAAAGGTCTTGACTTGTGCGAGTGGACAGAAATATGAGCCTCTTAGGAATTTATTTCAGAAGTCATGAAAATGCAGCTGTTGCTGATGAAATCAGTTGGTTCCAGGCCTCATTCAAAGGTCAGAGTTGACTGAAATGACAATTGCATAGCATAGGTTTGTGATTCAACATATGCCTGCACTTAACCTAATTACATTTTGAAGGTGGCTTTTAGTTCATATTTACCTTTAAGAGCGTCACTTGAGTACAGTCCAAAGCACCAAATGGCTGTGTTTAAAACTATGAGAGCATGGTGGAAATGATTTGGGTCACAGGGTGGAGGTTCAGTTGCAAGCAATTCAGTCTTTGTGTCTTCATCCCCACCTTGCCCTTGATTTATAGGTGGATTACTGGCTTCCTTTCGAAAACATTTTCCCTGTTTGTTTAATATTGTTTGTACAGCTGTAATACTCAGCTGCACATACCTGCTGGCAAACTGGTTTCCCGTCTCCTCTAATCCAGTGGCTCATGGAAGTCATTGGCTGTGACACAGCTTTGATCCAAAAAGTAGGACTGACACGTGCACCATTCAAAGGGCAGAATAGGGCTGGTGTAGTTTACGGGTGGATGTGTGCTGAGTGTATACAGTACCCACTCAGTGGTCAATGTGATGATTGTTGTTGCAAAATTTAATTCATAATTTGGTGTGCAATTTGGTGAGAATACACAGTCACATAAGGCACATCTTTAGTTTTGGTGACAGTGTTGTGCTACTTGAAAAATGAAAGGTAGATGCTATTTTCACCCAGGATGGATAGCCAATATGGCTATTTATGCCCAGGTGTATGTAGCATGGCAGAGACAAGCACCCAGGTGTCCTTAGCCAACAGTGCTATTTGTACCTGGGGTGGATCGCACTTCAATGAGTCACATGGGAGAAGTTTTGGTGTCTGCACCTAACCAGACTGTGACTGAAAACTGAATATAATAAAAAATCCCCCCAAAAAATGCAAAATCCACTTAGTCTAAAAATAAGTAAACACCAGCTTTTGATACACACAGGAATCAAACCCCAGTCCCCTGGGGAAAATCATGTGTTTGAGCCATTCATTCACCACAACCTCCTCTGTATGTGGACTTTGTTGTATTTAATACTATCTTTCCTGACTCCCTAAAGCTTCTCTGCTATTGTGGCATTTAGCTTATTAAACAGCACTTTGCAACACTTTGTGCCGTCCTGTGCGCCGTTTTTTCCTCAGTGCAAAAAACAAGGCCTGAGCTGAGTAAACCACTGGCCGCTCCATACGAGTGTATACAGCCAAATAGCTGCAGTGTGACTATTTTCACCTGGATGCAAATGGACACTTTGAAAATGTAATGAATTACTCATTACATATTGCTCTTTGAAAAAAATGATTACTTTACTAATTACTACTTACTAATTATGACTTTAAACAACTGAAAATCCTCCATACCCACACAATTCACCTCATCTTCTGCATTCAACATACAGAAATAGAAAAATGATACATTATGGTTTAATAAGCAGCTTGCCTACTATTGTAGGTATTTGCTAACCATCAAAAGCTTGCTTAATTTTGGCCCTGGTGACTGTGTGCAGATCTCTACAAGCCGTGCAGGGCTCCCCAATCCTCCACAAAACCACCTGATAACTGAATATAGGCTTAGTGGCTAACACTAGCAAGCGAGCTAAGGAAATAATTATGACAATGACAACCACTTACTGTCCTTACGCCATGCATACATATTGGCTACCAGCCCAGTCATCGGAATGCAGAGTGACCAAACTCTTCTGGTAAAACAGCCAAAAGGTTAATCCTGAAAATTACTCTTAATGTAATGTGGTATTGCCAAACAACACTGTTATGTAAAGGACAGGACAAGTTATTTTGAGTAAAGGTCACCGTACATTATTTGATAAAGGTTTGGCTGAAGTTTTAAAAGGAATTTAATACAATTTAACACAAAGATGTACATGTTTCCAGTGAGATTAGGCTATAACGCACTATATCATTTAGACCGAGCACCACTTAAACATTAATTCTTATTTTACCTAGAAGTTTCAGATAAGGAGTCATGGGAAGTAGTCCCCTGCCACCTTTTGTATTTTTGGAGTATATTTTCATTAGAAACACGTATCTATGCTGAGTGGGTTTACGGGTGTTATGACATATCCACCACTAACCTTATGCTGTCAGGCAATTGCACCTCATTGGAAAAAGCCTGATGAAATAAATGCTGGCTGCTGACTCCTCCAATTTCACGGCACTCATCATTGTCACCCCGAGTGCCTTCCCCCAGATTGAGATATTTGCAAACTGTCATCTCCCATAAATAGCTGTCTGGTCTGATGCTGCCTGTGCCCCTCTAACTCAGATTCTGAGAAGCTTTGGTGCAACATTTCCTCATCCTCTCTGGTTTGTCTATTAAAAGTCAAAACTGTTGCAAAAAAAAACAAAACAAACAAAACAAAAAAAAAAAAAACAGTGACAGTGGCTGACGAGTGATGGAGCAAGAACCCTTTTAAACAACACATAAGCGCTCACATAACCATGCACATACCCTTCCTCACTTCATACCCAGGGCTGTCACTCACTTCCCATGACTCCTTATCTGACACGCTGCAATCTTTGAACTCCATTAGTGGAAGCAAATCCCTCTCCCTGTCTTTGGGATAAAATGGGCTTTGGCATAGTTCCATGCTGAGATTAAAAGTTGTCATGTCTTGTGTGGCCACAGAGGTAGAATAAGTCTTCACAGCTCTTTAGGATGATATCTGGCAGCTCATTATTTCATGCACATTTTCATCTGTATCAGATAGAAAATAGATAAGAATGAAATAATTTTATATTTTTTCCAGATTAATATATCATGCAAACTTAAATACAGTATGTACGACTAAATTGAATGTTGGAAAAAAAAAAAAAAAACTTCAAATTTTCCATTACCTTATCACACCAATAGTTTTTGCTTCCAAATATCCATGCAGTACTATTTTTGTAATGCCAATGCTGGGATTTTATGACTCTATGAAAGAATATAGACCACATAAGTTTAACAGCACGATTTGCAATCATATGCCTGAATAAATGCCATGTTATATTGTACTGTTTATCCTCTAATAGTAACACCTCAGTTTATTGGCAACTGTTCTGGAAACACAATAGCCCACATAGAACTAATGAGAAGATGTGGCAAGGTAAATGTACAGCCAATAACGAATCGCCTCGCCTCAATTTGCCAAAGCAATCCATATGCACAAACAGTATGAGGCTAATTGAACATTACAAAAGGCAGTAAGAGTGTGAACCTTAAAACACATTTATTTGGCCATACACTTTTCTGAGGCCCTCATTAGCTATGGCACTATTGAAGCTGAGTAGAAATACAATACTGTATCAAATATGGCAGAGGAAGTTAAGAACGAGGTTAATGAGCGGTTTAACAAAGCACCATACAGCTATGAAAAATAAACCGTAAAAAGCTACTTTTGCAACCATTAAAATGGTCATTCTTTCCTGCTTTTCCTGCCAATATCTCACTGTTACAACAGGAAATGCAGACAGGCTGTTAGGCAGCAACACAGGCCTTTATGATCTTAGTTATTACCACTGCTGGCCCACTTTTAATAGCCATATGATCCACCCAGCTCACAATGGGCTGTGCCTGATAATATCATAACCAAGTATTTACCATGGAGCCGTTTAAGATTTCCCAGATAAAGCTGAAACACTAGAGCTGCAAATTTGTTAATATCATTAAAAGATGTTACCAGTAACTGAAGCTGAGAGAATATGATCCCTCAAGGCCTCAGTCTGTGGAAATAATTTATAATGTAACAGCTATAAAACATGTACAAGTTATCAGGTTCAAGACCTGTCCCAGTATCTGAAGGCTCCAGTTACACATGGCACTGCCTTTAATACAAGTGGTAAAACAATTAAGGGAAATGGATTTTCCACTGTCTGCATGTCAGAAATCAACCTCCCAAGTCTGTCATAAAAGCTCCAATCAGAGTAAGTACATTTAGTGGTAGTTACAGAGCACAAGTCATAAAAACTTACCCATACATACATTGTGGATCATGGTGGGGAACTCGTTTTCGTGTAGACTCACCACATGTGCAGTATTATAGAAAAAAAAATGTGTGTGGCACAGGGTCATCCATGAAAACTTCTTCCTGGAGCACAGGGTCCCTTAAACCTGAAAACAAACATTTAAGATAAGTGGTGAAAATATATGCAATGCAACATTAAGCCCATCCTATAGTAAAGCAACAGGGTTTTTGTGACAGTACAACCCTGCCATAAATGATCTTATCTACAGTATCTCCATGTATATAATACCTTTCCGGTGCGTCTAAGGTGACAGGTCTGTGCAACAAATTATCTATAGCAAATGGGACGTAATGGCCTGGCAGAAGAAAGAAGAAATGGATGGTCATTGAAGCTGCCATAGTGTTTAGTATCTCCTTTATTGTATTCACAGTGGTAATGTGATATGTCACACTGTTGCTAATACACTTCTGTACGCTGTCATCTGGCTGTAATGCTTATCAAGCCTGTGTTGATGATTTGCCCCCTTGTCAGGGCCAATTATGCTTCGATGTGTCATGGTGGCAGCCTGTGTGACTGCTAATACTGGTGCAGAGGGATGACGTGAGGCAGTCGCAAGCTGCCTGGCCTCACCACCCAACCCCAGGTTAGCAGGTGCTGCGCTCAATCTTCCCTACTCTAGGTCAATGTAGGGCGAGAACCCATTTTCAGGTTAAAAGTTAGCATGGATCGTTGAATGAGGAAAAATGATCCATTGGTTGTTCTTGGCCTTGCCTCAAGAGTAAACAATGTAAAAGAAACAGAGATGTAAAGAAAAGCAAGCCTGATTAAATCTTGTGAATAAGCTCTTGTAAACGCAAAGAAATTTCTATTACACTTTAAATACAACCGTATGCTGTATATGTACATTCCCTTTGGAAATGCTCATCATATTTGTGACCTTGAAAAGCTTATTACATGGATGAAACCATGTCTGACATGACTGAATAGTTCTTTTTTTTTATTTCATGCTTGACTGAATTAACACCTGTATGCAACATTTGCCCTTGGCTTTGATTAGTCGGTCACTTCAAAATGTATAAACACACCCAGCGTAATGCATACATTTCAAAAAGGTATTGCACCTTATGAAAATGCTCTTGCAAAAATAATATTACCAGCCATAATAAATCTTGCCATCAGCACGGGGATATAGGACATAAGCTGTCAAACCTACGTTGGAACTTTGAAAGTGTTGAATTGCCTTTGGACCGTGATAGTCAATTCCTGGACTAGGACTTTGTATCGTTTCCCTTTAAGCTTTGTTTGGTTCAGAAACAAGACAGTTTCCCAAAATAAAACTCTTCTCAGTGACCTTCCCTTTCCACTGAGTAGTGCAAATCCCCATTCTCTCTGCCAACAAGGACTCATTACTCCCTGTTTTAAAGAGAGCTTTCTGGTCCAGGAGGCCTCATTACAGCTGAAAAAGACACCCATGGGACATGCAAGGAAAACAGTGAAGACCCCCCCTTGAGTAATAAGCCGGCAAACTTCTACACAAGACTCAGTGAAGAACTTACTAACTGTAAAGCGAGCAGCCCCCCACTGTTCCATAGGAAAGGTGTCTTTGAGGTGTGCAGATTGTATGGCTCAGTAGTCAGAAGAACTTCCAAATGCTCACAAACTGATTAGCGCTGCACAACGGTTCAAGACAGCAAAGCAGATACTTTGACACAACTGATGCCTTCACTGTCAAACACTGCTAAGAAGAACGTACTTTGAAGCTGTCCTTTTAGACAAACGTAACCGATAATATGCTGTTTCTGTCCCATCTAATTGTCAGAATAAATTAAGCATTTGCTCATTAAATTAGCTTCATTAGTAAAATAATCTCCCTGATGAAAACAAAGACTAATATCTTTGATAATAAATAACTGCACAGTATGTGAAATGAGCACCGGCTCTGCATCTGAAAATACAACAATTGTTGCAACAAGAAATTTTAGAAGGAGTTATTTTTAGTTGGTGTCTATTGAGTGACCTTGTGGGCAGGACTGAAAACACAGCTGCTCGTTTCTTTGGACAAAAATGTTATCTGAACTAATAAACTTTGGACAGAAGTTTACTTTAAGAGAAACATTAAGGGACCAAAAAACTCACAATTCAATTTTTCCCACAAAGTCTCGCAGACGTTTTTGTTTCACAATTGCTACAAGCTGTGATTCCCACGTGAAAGGCATCAGTGAGCTGCCTCCTCCTGTCACTCACTGCTAAGGACAGAGAGCCTGGTACGTCAATGTCATGACCCCATGCTCCAGGCAAGTGTATCCACCCACAACCAACGCCATGGTGTCAGTTACACAGTCTGGACTTGATCACCATGTTCAGTCCAACACTTTGGGCCCCAGAACAAAATAAATATATAAAATGTTCATGCAGTGTGAGGAAGGAAGTTGACAGTTCTCTTCTTCCATACTTCTTGCATATAACTTTAGCTTTTTACTCCAAAGAGGGAAAAACTGCAGAAAGAATAACTTTACATGCCCGCACAGAGATGTACTGACAGAAATACTAAGCTTTACACTCGACACTTTTTCCATTTGTGTGTGCAGGAAAATGATAATTTCTAAAATTACCAAAAAGAAGGTATGTCAGTATGTTTAAAACCACAAGTGAGTGTGCCTGCGTCTCCAGATCCGCTCAGTTTTGGATGACTTCAGTGTCTACAGAGGTCAGCATTCCCAACAGTTAACACAGTGGCAGATGGCATCTCTATAAGATTTAGTAACACATGTCAACTGAGGCTCCCTTAAGGGAGTTACCCGGCCCATTTATAGCATCAACTTCAATCTCATCTGTAACAACAGAGAGGTGACTTCAGCTCGCGGTCCTCATGCAAATGCAATTTTTTCCCCCCCTTTTTTCTTAACTATAATGCAATTGTTATTTCTAGACTTTTCATATTTCACATTATTCATTTAGTGCCGAATCCTTTGTTCCATACCATATGTATGGAAATATACATTATAATATATATCACCATAGCTTCATGTCTGCTGCATATTTCAGGAACAGAGGAAGCCTTGTTCTATTTTCTAGTTTTGGCTTCTGTCCTTTATAGAAGAGGACAAGTCAGAACAGAGAGGTAGAAGGAGATGAAGTATTGACTTAGAATGTATGTTGGTGTACATATGTTATGTATAATGTGTAGTTTGACAGCCTTAAAGCGTCATCCTTTACATATTGATCCACAGTATATCGTCCTTGAAACTGCTGACAATCAATATATACAGCATTTTATTTACAATTCTGTTTTTTTAGAATCATTGAATAAACTACAACAGATTCAAACCACAGCAAAACACACTTAAAATAATTGTTTATTCTTGGATGATATGTTTAAATTATTTAAATTACCCATGTATCATTTCTCACCAATATAGACATAAATTAGCACTTTTGCATTTTAAACTTTGACACATCCCTTACTATATTATAAATGTGGTTGGTTTCTGCTGTCTAATAATTAGGTGTGTTTATGACATTGAGGTGCATTGACTGGAAGCCAAGTCACTCTGCGCATGAGACAAATCCACACACTTCAGCAAGTAGTGTTGAGTCATAGGGGACTGTTTATTGACAGGCCTTTAAATGTTCAAGTCGTTTTAATTGATCAGCCCCGGAGCTTGCAGGCTGTGAATCAGGGGGTGCAGGGGAGCTGTAGGGCAGGGGAACTTCAGAGCCATTAGGCAGGAGTGAGCAGATTATTGTGGCTGGTCAAGCCTTAAAGAACACTGATCACAGTGATTATCTTTTCAACGGGAGCACTCAGAGTGCACTGACACTGGCAAAACATTTAAGAGATGTCCAGGATGAAGTGCAACTGGAGAGGGTTCCTCTCACCACCGTGGATCAATGTGCCATGGCCTACCAGGGTAAGTGGCTTGCTGTTGACAGGAGGTCATCTTAATTTTCCTAATCTTATTAACCCATGGCTTTTGATGCCTACTGTAGGCCAACAGCATTACAATACATGTACCCAACCAGAGTAATTATAATTCTCTGCTTTTATTTCTGCTACCAGGTGAGTGGTAAAATAATCCATCCTGTAAAACGAGGTTCTCCAGTTAAATCACTGTATCTTATAACATGTCAATTCATCATCAGCCTTCTGATATGTTATACCTTTTATTAACATGCCGAACTCCTATCTACTCCCTCATTGCAAGGCGGAAGATAAGACTGTTACCTAAAGGCAAAAAATTAAATGAGGATTTCTACAGTTAGGTGTCCTCAAAGTAAGATAATATTTCACTGTGTAGAATATCAACACAGTCAAAGGCACACTATTGCAAGGTGAATCTAAAATACTATATGTTGATGCATGTAACATATCGGTTTTACTGTTCCTATCATTTTAAGTCCAGATGCTCGTAGAGATCAGACTGTGAGTTATTTCTGTAATAAAACCCAGCTTTTTGTTTGCTGTGCTGTCAGAGTTTTTGTTTATCGATACCCATAGTAAATTCTGTTTGAGTGACAGAACATTGCAAAATGCCAAAGTTGGAGAGAGCTTTCAAGTGGAGGGAAATTGAGTATGCAAGACTGACACTGACTGATTTAGCAAATGTCAAGCAGTTATCTTGAGCAACAAGAGCCACAATCATAATCGGAGAGGCTCACTTTCAAGTAGCTGTTGAAAGAGGAGATATTTAAAAAAAAAAAAAATGTTTCATCTACTTTCCTGTTCTGCTCGAGTCCATAATTCTGAAGATTTCTGCACTTCTGTTTCCATAATGATAGATATAACCTTGATATTCCAGATTCCTTGAATCACATGACTGGAAAAAATATCTGCACAAACTTTGGATGCCACCAAGAGAAATGTGCACAACAACATTCTCTGTGTATTTGAGCTGTCACTGAGTTGTCAGAGTACAGTGATGCTGACAATTGATTCATGTGCAAATGTCTCCGCTCCCCGGATGGCAGTCAGAGTATATAAAACTCACTTTTCCCTCTGTGAGAATGACAGGATGCAGTGAGTCAAGACAACAAAGCTGTCACAAACAGCTGTCTGCACTGACAATTATCAGATTTATTTATTGACAATGATCGGGCAGAGCCACTTCATGAAAAGCATCGTCTGAAGACAGGGACATCCTCTCCTGTTAGACAGGATGGACAACTATGATAATACACCACACACTTACACTGATAGGATGTTGTCAATCACCTCCTCTTTGAAAGGCTAAAGACTGATGGCTGAAAAATTCTTTGAGGCACTCCTTCATTACCTTTCAGCGTCCTTACAGAGGAAAGAGCTCCCAGTCAAGTCAACGTGAAGTACCAGATATTGAACTGGGTCATGGAAAAGATAATGTTCAACTAAGTGAATTTAGTGAGAAATAGCCTCAATAATAAAGATCTACTGTGTTAAGCACATAATGATCAAAAGGGTAACACCATTACAGACCCAGACTCACCTCAGTGTCGTACCGGCTCTCTGAGGACAGCTATACATGCATCTCAAGAAACACAGAGTGTAGGCCACCACCCTCGAGTGGCTTATGTACTTCTGGTCACAAATGCAGTGCCCTGCGGTTAATTTAATGATCTCTCTATCCAAAACCCCCTCTGAAAGGTGAGAGTAATAGCACTTGTAAACCTACTTGTTTGGCGGCGAGCAGGGAAAGCATGTGACTTGGCTGTGGGGGACATGTGTTAATCCTAGTGGCCCGATAGTACTCGCCTCTATTCGGAGGCAATGGCCCTTCATGTCTCATCATTTCTTTGCTGTGCCCCACTGCTACCCATTACATAAAGAGGCTGCACTGTTTGTTCACTGCTGTAAGTGTCAGACCTATCTGAAGAAGTTCATTTGTATTAGTGGATGCACACAGCATGCTCTGGCTCTCACTCCTTATGGGATGGATGTATACTGAGGGCCACCAGCTGATTTGGGTAACAAGGTTTTCCAATGGGCAAATATTTGGCTTGAGGTAGCTTCCAAGTGGTGCTGAATAAGAAGTATGTGATGAGTAGCATGGTATTGGATTTTGGCTTTGTGTCATGATACTCCTCGTGGCAAATCCTACTTGTCCGGAAAATTGTAATATCTCCAATGATACCCAGAATATTTTCCGCCAAAGATAGAACATGTAACTACTGACTCAAAACATCTACAAACCATTTCTCCCTGTTCTTTTTTTTAAATCATAATATATAATCAGTGAATAATATAAAGAGTTTAATGATGTTCTTGCTGATCAAGGTACCACTCCCTTGATAATTTACTCCCGTTTTCCATCTGTTCCTTTGAAATGCAGTACAAACACTTTCTAAAATTAGAGGTCAAATTATTCAAATTATTATCATCTTATTCTGTCCCATACTGAATGCTAGTCAAACAATGGGGAACAAAGACAGAAAGGGATTTAATTTCATTATTCAAATCAGAAAGCTGCAGTATGGCTCTTCTTCCCCTTTCTGTCATAAGGAGTAATCATTATTAAAAGGTATCAGGAACAACCAAACATGGGGTCTAAACACAAATCAAGGTGCAATTCTTTAAAAGCAGAAGGAATTAGAATTAGAGCATTTGTTTAAAAAAAAAATAAAAATCTATTAATCTACTGTATTTATTTACAGAAAGAAAACTAAATTGCTTGAGCAAATTTGAGGAATGTACTGCAGCAAAGCCAAAACCCCCCGAGGAAGTCATTTAGCCTTCCAGCCCATCATATGTACTGTATCTCCTCCGTTACATTTTCCCTTGTGTCTCGAGGGAGTTATTTTCACATGGAGTGGAAGATAAGTTTCCACAGAGCTGAAAGCGAGCAAACTTTTTGAATATTGTGCTGTATCTCCTGCTCAGCTGAAGTGCACAAGTGAGGTCTAAATGGCCTGAGAGGATGCAGTAATGCTTTGAAGCCCACACATGAGCAGGAATTACGCCTGCGGTCTGTATATGGACCATTTGGTGTCCACATCGTCTTCGGTGCTTGGAATGTTAATTTGCAGTTGCTGAAAGTCTAACTGACATTTTTAATGCATATTCCTAGATCACAAGCAGCTGATCCATCCTTACTGTCAACCACATATTCATTCCACGCACTACTGTTCTGAATCACTTTTTTTTTTTTCCTCTAACACTCACAGTTTGAGAGGAATAGAGTTTTCTTCAACTTTTTAATTCTCATCTTACCCATGCATGCTGTCAAGGCTGAATTTGTACTTACGGCTTTCATTATGTCTCTTTGAAAACTGTGAGTTTAAAAGAATCAATGTCAAAAAATAATAACGTATTAATGATTTTCACACTGAAATCACTTGATGTAATGCGAGAGTCTAAGGGTTTCAGCAATAAATGGGCCCATTGCCATAAATCCCCTTGAATTTGTTCTTGCCATAACACTTTTAAGGATCCTTGTTTGACCTTCTTCTTTTGTTAATGTACTTTTAAAAATCTTATCCAAGATTCATTCTTTTTTTTTTTTTTTTTTAAACGTTCCCATAAAAATGGCAACCACACTGAACAGAAGTTTAATAATCTCTGTCTGGTGCTTCCAGTGGAAAGACATCGAAATTACATGAAACTTCTTTCCTACTACTGTGTTTGTCTGTGTTTGAGCATGTCACCAATAACAGCGTTGATAGTTTTATCACAGAAGTAGTAAAAAGATGTACAGTCAATACATTGCACATTGATGTACGACACACTTTGTTTGTTTGTTTTGGTGTATTTCCTCAGTTAGGTTTCCTAATAATGATGTCGACTCAAGAATCGTTGGGAAAGGTAAGAAAATCTAATGCGCCTTTGTTCTGCAATCACCGTTAACGACATTAATAAAGATGCTTTTATTCAAGTGACAGCGAGTCTGAAGCAACTGAATGGAATTCAGCCATCATTCACTTTCAAATCATTTACACCTGTTCTATTACAACGTGTCCTATTAATACATTTTTCCTTTCAAGATCATTGCATGGTGATTTCCATTGTTTGGAAAGGTTTTCACTTGAAAGTCACCATTGCTAAGTTTGAGGCTATGGTTTTCTCCCATGGGTGATGGTTTTTACCCATAGGTGGACAGAAAACACCACGTAAATAAACACCTCCAGCACACACAATAAGTACACTTACAATGCACCAGACTCTGTTTTTTTGTCAAATTGTCAAAAGCACGATGGTCCATACACTACTCATGAAAGTTTGTAGGGGCACAGAAAGGACTTTGTACATTTAATACATTGCACTTCGGTGACTTTCGTCTACAGCTATATATGGATTGGTAAACAAATCATTCTCAAATTATGCCGGGATGGCTCATTTTCTTATTGAGTCCCAGGTGCCGCTATTTTAATCATTACCTAATTGTCTGGCTGCTCTATCGACAGCATAGAGGCCTCCCACTCTGATTCTGCTGACACTGGCAGGGCCTCCAAGATCTGGGTTAACCTTTCGATGTCCATTGACGCTCCACAGGCTGATGATGATTGATCGAGGTGGCCCTTGCTGTTAGATAATACCTAATCAGCGTTCAGAGTAATTTGTGTAAATGAGACCTCATTATTGATGGTAGGCAACTTTAGGAGCTTTCATGCACGCTGAATCTAAACAGGGATTGGATCAGCAATAAAACTTTGCTTTGTGCCTCCTGCATCTCCTGTTAGAGATTGAGGGCAGGCAGGCTGGTTGAACTGTTGAATGGCAAATAAGTGGGAGAAGATGAGTTGACGGAGTGCACATAGAAACTAAGAATAAACTGCATACTATACCATAGACCTACTACAAGGCTATGATAGCTGAATGGCTTGACTATTTAATTTTATCAATAAGATTACTATGAAAAACATTCATAGCAATATCCTTATTAGGCAAATAATACTTCTCCATGCTGCCTGGAGTTTTCTTTTTCATTTACATATTCCTCATAATTTGACTCAGATTTGTACTTTCTTATCTTAATTGAGCTATCTGTGATGAACCAGGGGAAAATTATTTTCCTTTCCATAAGACGACTTACTCTCAGAAACCATTCTGTCAGCACCCTGGTGAAATAAGTCCAAGCAGGGTATTAAAATGATAATAGAGCGTGTGGGTGCTTGACAAGCCGTCTATGGTAGAGATTATGAAAAGTAACTATTATATTCAGCTCTTTACAAATTTCATCTCTGGTGGAAATGACTGCCAAAAGACAGACAAAAGTCAGCATCTGGACAGCAGTGAGCATGGATAATAAGCCCACACTGGATATACACCATAATAATCATATACAGTACCGACAATTATCTTTTGGTAAAAACATCTGTCCCATCATCTGGGTGATTTTGTGCTGGTTCTAGCAGTATTTTGAAATCAAAGTGAACGCTTCAGGTGCTGCTGCTTCTGAGATGTTGATGTTGGAGGATGGATGGTTGCCCCAAGGACATGGCCCAGTCCTGGCCCGTGTAGATGAAGCTCTGCCCCGCCACTCACAGCACAAGGCCTGAGCTCTGACATGACGACACCAGGCCTTGATGATGATTGATCATGTTGTTTTCTTCATTACTTTAAACCCAATCAGTGCTTGCTGTAATTTGAGTAATGATGGCTCATTATTGGCAATTGCAGAGTTTAAGGGCTTCTTTATTTTAGCCCACCACTGGATCCTTTGGGACAGCATTAAAGGATCAATGATTTTCCTCTTTTCGCCTATACATACACAGCCAGCTTGGAAATCCTATTTCAACTGTGAAGTTCAAATTAATGGCCTATAATTTATAACACGGATGGCTTTGTCATTTCACAACACTTGTAAAAAAAACAAAAAACACTGGTGATACTTGAAGCTTGAAAATCCCGTGTATCATGAAAATAAAACCCCATTTACCGCAGTGAAATGAGAGACCAAAGGGCCGTCACACTGTCTATAATAATCTTCTCCTTGATTTGATCAATACATTATAAATGAGATATAGTGGTGCAAACATACCAGAAGATAAAGATGCATATTTCTAATCTCATTTGAATATAATTAAGGTAAATGGACACTAACTAAATATAAAAATACAAAATCTGAAGTAGCATGGGGCACTTTATATCAGAGCCCTTAATGAGCAACTCATTAAGCATACAACACTTCAATTATACTGATTACTGCAGCAGATGCACTTACTTCCAATAATTCAATTAATTATAGACTTGTGTATGATAATTTTCTTCAAACCTGAGGCAGGTGTTTTTCCTTTACTTTACTACTATCTGAACATGCTTTTTACATCATTAAATGCTTTTTATGCTACAAAACGGTTGCACATTGGTTTATTATTATTGACTGACTTATTGTAATTGCAATTCTATGTAATGTATTTTGTGGACACCATGCAGACAAAAAAAAAGTAACTTAAATTGAGATAGGCCTACCTCTTTAGTCAGTGCTTGCCCCATGAAATACTGTATATGGTAATGTATGTAAATGCTTGATGTGTAGAATTTCAATTTAAAGGGAACCTCTTATATCTGTATTACATCATCAAACTATCATACTGTATCAGAGTCTATAATGTTGGTGCAAAAGTTCAATTACTTTGGTAAAAGTGTGCACAATATAAAACAAAACAATAATGTTTGCAAAATCACTTAAGAAACATGACATGAATCTTACATTATATACAATCTGAATACCATACATATTGTCATATTGTACATCAATGTATTCTGGTGCAAGATACACAACTTTGTCTTTATATGTCTGTCTGACTGTGGAACAAACATAATTTGTTCACAGTGCTTCATGTGTTTTAAAATCCAGCTCGATGCTTATAAGCTCTGACACACATTTTGCGTAGCTGATAATCAGCTATTGATCCCAACCGTACAGATGCTGTGAAAGACAAATAATCAAATAGCGTAGTTATTAAAAGGGATATGCAAAATATGAAATATGACAGCTTAATTAAAATAAGTGAGCTGATTACAAAGTGAAATGACACTGAGCTATGATAGAGACAGACATCCGAACACCACCTCTGTTGGGATTCCCGGAAAAATAAAAAGATACATTACCATTTCTGAAGCTGAATACTGCACTTGAACACTATCTATAGCAGCAGCAATGTCTAAAGGTATGTCAAAATGAAATTGTTTCTGAAGTAGATTGAGATCATATATCCTTAGATGAAGGAACCATGGCGATCTGACCTTTGTAATAAATACTGTGCAGGTGTTTAACAAAACAATCACAGCATAGAGCATTTCCAATTTTCAACAATCAATCATAGCTGCAAAGATGGGACATAGCAATAAAACCATTAATGAGCCTTTCTAGTGCTGAGAGACACAGATGCTGAGACAGAACCAAGCAAGGGAATTGTAAAGAAAGGTCAAGCCACAACTTTACACAGTCTGATCAGAATCAATACAAAATTTGGCGATAGAATATCAGCAGTCCTCCAGGAATCAGTGGCAGATAGGGTGATTAATCATGCTAACACTTTATTATTACTCCTATTACTCTTAAGGTCACAGCATGTGTGCACAAGACGCTTTCTCAGCATGCTGAAAAAAAAAAAAATCAAAATAAAGTCTTGTGTATACTGAAGTATTTTCGTCTCTTCCTTCTTTAAAGTGTCACTCTCCACTTTGATGCCACCACAATGACCCTGCTATCACACACTGTTACGAAATTTACTGCATAAAAGAATGATGTGAGACACATGAAAGAATCTGCAGTAGTGAAGTCTATAACAATTCTTGTTTGTAGCCTTGACAATGTTGATCCTGTGAGGCACTAATGCCCTGAATTAGAGCAGATGAATGGACCACTCTGCTGGTCATGACAGGGTTTCACTAGCCATCTAGTCTTTCCCTTTTCATCTTATTCCCTTTGGTGATTCCCTGGTCCAAATGTTGTCCCCTTTCTTCTGGTCTCAATTTCTGTTCATCAAAAGAAAGGTGAACATATGTCCAAATCCTGTGGCCTCAGCTACAACATACTGTGTCATTAGAGCTGAAATGGGAGGGTTTTGCTGCAAAAGCACACACACACACACACACACACACACACACACACACACACACACACACACACACACACACATGCATGCAGACTCGTAACATAATGGTGGATAAAAACATAGATGTACAGCACATATATGGATATAGAGGCATGTTCATACATACCAACGTGCACACAGACACACACACGAACACACACACACGCACACACACAGACACACACACACACACATACACACATGCAGGGGTATTTGATGTTCTCCCTGTTTGAAGCCAAATTCTTGTTATCACTGCTAGCTATATACCGTGCTCCATTCCCAAGGTTTTTGAGGAGAGTCCAGGGCTTTCATCTGAGAGCCATCGTCTATACAGAAGCCAACAGTCTCAGAACCAGTGACATACTGACTGATGGTTAACATTTCAAAACCCCTTGCCTTATATTAATACATGACAGGTACAACGAAAATACCAGGTGAGTGGAAACCACACACAGGCACTCAGATACAGACAAAGCATGTATGCACGCTCTCTCAGAGACAAATCTGAATACCCCTACCTTCAGTCTTTAGATATATCTGATGGTGATGTCATATATCATCACTTTATTAAATCTCTCTGCCCCCATAAAGCACACCTCAACCAACAGCACCCCTCTCCTCCCCGCACTAACACCCACTCCTTGTCGTTCTTGTGGAGAACCACTCACAGACAGAATAGGTAGACATTGGCCATTAAGCCTCTTTGCTGCCATTTCCTGTCTCATATTAGCAGATGCTTGGACTTTGAGCTGCAGGGACTTGAAGAGGGCGACGGCTCTACTTGTCTAAAACGTCTGGGGTGTGGGAGTGGGCTTCACGTACAAGCTGTTCCAGACACTGAATGTTTTTAATTTTTCACTTCAGTGAGTGAGGGGCCCTGCATCTGAACAAAGTAAAAAAAAAGAGAAAAACAAAATGACTGACCATATTTAATGAGATAGAAATTGAGTAAATCAATAAAAGTAAAAATAAGATGAAATAATCAACAAATGGTGTAAATTGGCCGTTGTAATTCTCTTTATGTTTACGAACACTTCAGCATGATTGACTCACGCTAAAGTTTATGCATTAAAAAAAAAGGAAAACACCATTTCAAATACACCTGATACATTTGCTACAATGTTTGCTGAAACACGTGCATTTGCTTGTAATGTAAGTAGAAATATTTACAGTTGGAATTGAATCAAGCAACCTCACCGAATCAAAAGTAATAATTACCTCTAAGCTGGCTCAGTAAAATTAAATTGCTAATTCTCACAAACACGTGGAAGCGCGGTGGATACTTGCACTCTTGGTCACTAATTGGAAAGTTAGTTAACACACAGCTAATATATCTTTTCTCCAGTATGGACTCACCGTTCCCACAAGTCAGCACAGTCAAAAAACAGTGCAATTAGTAAACGCTGCAGATTTGTGCAAATTTACTTCATCTCGGCAAGCAAATCCACTGATTGTGGTTATTCAGTTATAATGAATTTCTTTCACCGTGAAATCATGATAGGTCCTATGAGCCGAAGCCTTGCAGTTTACACTTTCACACCTACTAAACTGAAATATAGCAGAGATTATCTCCACCGGATCTCTGCTGTCTTCCAAATGACCTACTTTAGATCATCCGGTGGACAGGAGGACTTAGGTCAGTTTCCTCCCACCATTTTAAAGATAGGAGTCAGGTTGAAAATCAGCAAAGACGTGCTTCAAAGACCCATGCTGACCTCTGAACATGATGTGAAGGAAAGTGCAAGAGGAAGAAGTAGCAAGAACCAGAGCTGTACCATATTGCAACACTCTGCAATAATAGCTCATACAAAAAAAACCCATAAATTACTCCTAACTCACCTTTTATTATATGAAAGAAAGAGAAAATGATATAGACAGAAAACACACACACACACACACAGAAAGAGAGAGAGAGAGAGAGAGAGAGAGAGAGAGAGAGAGAGGACAGGCTGGGGGTTGAGGGTGTACTTAACTCTATTGTTCTAAAAATGTTCACTTCCTTTTCGTACACATATTTGATTTACTATTTGGCAGGATTTCAATGCACTTTTACCCTCCATTTTCAGCAGAGGAGGAGTCAGCTGACACTCTCAATTCAGAACTCTACCCAAAGCTGAGGGGATCCCTGGAGAATCACTCATTCATTCAGCATTCCCATCAGCCCATTAGACTGGCCATCAGCCAACATAACTGCTTCCTGTTTCTCTAAGACAGCTTTTTCATCCTCGGTATAATTCAGTTGTTTGAGAAACTTCCAATGGGAAGAGGTAGTAGATTACTTTAGCCTGAGGATTCTCATACATTTAACAGACTGAAACTGAACCAAAATACCAGGAGAATGGTGGTGCATTCATTCCTGCAATTCATCGCCCACTCAAAAGCATGAGGATTGGATTGAGATTTGAATCTATGGCATGAGCTACACTGGAGTTGTTGTAAAAGCGCATCAATGTGCAGTGTAACTGAAAAAGTAAAGGGTCAACACGAGTAATTGGATTTCACAGATGCAACCATTTCCACTGACTGTCTCTTTGAAAACTGTATACTGTGTGAGTGCATCACAGCCTGAAAGTAGACACCCTCTATACGATATTCAGGGATATTAGTAATTTTCACTCTGGAGCATTTTCTAGTGACTGTGTGTAAAAATGTTACCATGTCTTATTAACAAGAATAAGTCCCAATAATTAGCATTTTACACCAGCAACAAATGGCACATGAAACATTTAGGAAAAAACTAGCTTCGGAAAGTTCTGTCAGAACGTGTTCGCATCAAAATGATTTTGTAGTAGTGTTGTTATGTCATAATACTGCATGACTTACTGTATTTGCTGTTTATGGAATCCAATAGATGTTTGCTATACATGCTACATATTAGCCAAATTGAAGCATAAAGGGTGAGAACAGAGAAACAGGGTAGTGTTTTTTATACATGTAGGGCATAAATTATGTCCGATCGTGCAAGCTTGATGCCACCGTTGAACAGCTAGTCAATGGAGAGGGCAGGGAGAAGCAATGGAGCGAAGTAATGTGTAATCTTACTACTCAATGGGCTGTGCCCAGCAACGGGCCTCTGAATGCTGGAAGTGTCAGAGAGATAAATAGCAGAGTGTCCCCCTCGAAAAACATGATTAATACCCCGCCTGGTGACGCTGCTGAAGATGAAGTGGGAGCAGCTGGCTCAGGCAGCGTAGGCACGCAGGGAGAGGTGGGAGGGGGGACGGGAGCGAGCGCAGCGGAGCAGAGAGGGCAAAGAGTAGGACACACTGGCAACTAGGGGAAAGGAAGGCAAGGCAAGGGCAATCCGGGACCCCTACCTCCCCTCATCTCCCTGTGAATGCAGCTTTATTTCTTCTTTCCTTTTTTTTGTCATGGTTTAGCACTTAAACAGTCTTCAGCTACTCACTTCCTGTGCATGCTGTTTGTATACACAAACACATGCACACATGCAGGACTTCATGACATCCCATCACATCGCCCCATGAAAGTTGAAACCTTTAATTATACAAATCTTACAGGAAATCATGGCTACCAGGAAATTGATCTCAATTCAGTTAAACAGACCAACAGTTCATAACCTTGCCATTTATGATTTCTGGAATATCCCACTAATATATAGCACTCAACTATTTTCATGGATGTTATTCACATGAGGGCTGAGAGCTGCATGTGGTGTTGCACTGCAGTGCTTACTGTACTTTGCATATTTTGTATATGCCCCCTGCCAAAAAAGTGCATTTTGCATTCTTTAACAGCATATGTCAGTTTTTAGTAGCTTTGTACCCATCCGTCTAAACAAAGTTTTTTCAGCAGGCAAAAATTCCAGTTACTGTTAAATACAGTGTCCCCTGCTGAGCGGGGCCTGTTTCAGTGGAAACAGTTGAAACTCTCAAAACACAGAACAGTACACATGGAGTTATTGGGTCTGTTCTGTTGTGTAAGTAAACATGTCGAGGGGTGGGCTACTTTTTCATGGTTCAGGGGCCCCAACCCTCCCCTCACACAATTAACTTTTCCAGTGTAATGAGATGATTGATATGCTGGAAGTGTGTGCTTTAAGGAGATATTAATCATTCCCTCTGGTAATTTTAATCATGCGTTCCATCATCCCCAGCTGCTGAGGATCACCTTCCTAGCAAACAAAGGGCGGCCACGCCACTTGCATAGTCATTCTGTTCTAGTTTAACTTTATTTTATGCTGGTTCCTCCCATCTGTTCGCACAAGCCTCCACAGCCCACGTTGCACGTTGACAAGCTGGGGAAGCAGAGTGTGGGTGGATGATTGTATGAGTGTGTGTGTGTGTGTCTGTGTGCGTGTCTGTGTGTGTGTGTGTGCGTGTGTGTGTGTGTGTGTGTGCGCACATCTATGTGTGTGTGTAAACTTTAGAAACACAGGCATCTTTGAAATGGTAAATCTAATCCTCCAGGTCCGTGACTAGTTGGTACACCGCCACCAGCCACCTCCACTAACACGTACACGTACAGTGCATACAAACAGCGGGCACGCATACACACACACACACACACAAACACATATACAACAGTCTCTCACACACACAATCAGCGATACACACATCCTGACATGCACACACAGAGACATATACACAAGCACATATACAAACACACATATACACCACATGGTGTGGGCAATATGTCAGAGCAAAGCATAATTTGGCATTTGAACCAGTCACTATTATTGGAAGTATGAAAAAATGCTGCAGGGAAGATTTGTTTAGATGACAAACAACTTGGAAACGCTTTCTCTCCCTTGAATGCCTTGAAAGTCAAAGAGACTTATATATTCCCAAAACACTGATTAGTTCATGTTGAGCGCCTCCATTGTGCTGTACTGTACCTCTGTGTTGTTGTTCCATGTTTTTACCCAAGGCTATGTAAGATTTGGAAGGGTATTCCGCAATCAAAGGCATCTCTCCTATGACTTTTATTCAGCTGCTGTATTGTCACAGTCAAGGCCAAGGGGAAGCTAGTGTTGACCCAGCGGTGCTTTCAAACACAAAACAGAACAAATCTGACTATACAAAAGCAAAAAAATTAATAAAATAAAAGGACCTTCTCAGTGGGAAATACAGAAGCCGAGCATTTCCAGGAGGTCACAGAGAATAGGCTGATGTAGTAACAGTTAGTCAAGTTAAAAATGGATGGAATATGGATTTATCATACAATTAACTTAATAATTTCACTGACCACGGACAGTTTTGCTACATGAGGTAGTGAACAAAACATAGGCTCCACAAGGTTTTATAAAAATAAAAAAACTGCCTGTGCTCGAAGCAGCGACAGCTCAAAACTTCCACTTGACAAGACGTTGTAAATGCATGCTTAATCATTTACAAAATTAATGACACCCAGCTGACAGATATTCCATCATCAATGAAGAAGTTTTTGAAAGTTATTGAAGGGGGCTTGTCTGGTTGAGCGCAGATTAGCATTGCTTGCATGCAGTCAGAGGCCAATGCAAAGTAGATAGGTTAATCCCCGGGACGAGTTGATAGGACACATCCCTAAAAGCACAGAGCCTCACTGCTTCTAAAACCCATTAATTGTGCCCAATATGAAAAAAGTAATTTAATTTTACATCAAGTCCAGCCTCATCTGTTATCTGTGGCACACTTCTGCAGAGTACATAAAGGTAATAGAGGTTTTCAGGGGCTATTCCCCACTTATTATCTAATAATGATGAATGAATATGCCGGGAAGTGACAGCTGTTTAGACGTTTAGTTGGTGGAAAGGCATTTATTTGCAACTTTCCTGGAAATTGATTCTTGTTCACTTTGAGGACATGAGGCAACTTTAGTGTTCCGTCTGTTTCAGTGAAAACACAGGAAACAATGTAGCTTTATAACTCCAGACAAAAACAACACCCCCAAAATATCCTAAGAGTCTTGGAATAAAGAAAAGAAAAAGAATTAATTAGTTGAAGCTGTCTGTTAAAACTGCATCAATTTTGGTATTATCGGCACTATTTAATTGAAACATTTTACCAAAGTCTTACTTTAAAAAGAAATGTTCATGTAACCACTTTGTTGTGAATTGTTTTCCTTTTTGCCAGCAGCTTAAACTTGACACAAACCTTTTGTGCAAAAAACATAAAGTAATGAAAACATGTTTTTAGTAAATCTCACAGATCAATACTATAGAGTTATGAGGCCAAAATGAACAAGAGGCAAATGATGTAGGACTCCTCTAACCTGGCAGGTGTGTTTTCACAGGCCACACAGCACCAGTATTATCAATGCGGTGTTGTTATTTAAAACAAGTGAGCGGGTTGCCAGTTCATCTTCCATTCCATTTCACATTTTATTATGACTTCATGCTTATCACCAATATAGTGTTGATAGAGTGAAGTACCTTATAGCAAGTGTTTTGTGAAGGGTGCTTATAAAGAAAACATGACGACTGCTGGCTGGCCCTCATTATTTCCACCTTGCCTTACCCTGGCACTCCTGCTCCGCTGCATGACTAAAAGACAATTAATCCTAATAATCAGGGCCTTAGCCATCATTCCTCATTCTGGCAGGCCTCTTTTTCCATAGGGGCACAGAGGGAGTGCCCGAGCCATGGATCTCTGCTGCACAGATGAACCTCTTACAGATGTTGAGAGAGCAGCGCGGTTAATCGCTTAGCCATCTTATGGCCTTCACACGTACTAAAATGGAAAAACTGAAGGTGGCATTTTATCATGTCATGTCTACCACTGAATGCGAGACTGACTGGACGTGGTATATTTACACGTTTGGTTTGGTATTCTAAGCGAAGTCACATTACTGCAACATAAGAAACTTAATAATAGCAAAACATGAATGTGGGCGCCTGTTAAAGCTCGTTGTAAGGCACCGGTCCAACATGTTGGCACTGGTAATTTTAGCCTCAGTCAACAAGATATATATATGCATATATACATATACACAGTATGTACATTACATTAGAACATTAACCTTTCTGCTGAGGCAACAATCTTAAAATAAGCAGGATTGCTTGCTGGCACTGATACTGCAAACATGAGCATCCTTTTGTCAGCAGTGCCAGTGCATAGTGACACCCTTTCATATCACAGCAGAAAGGCTGTGATGCAATGTTTGACTTATCAGCATGGGGACCTAATCTTCTCAAATTAGAGCCCAAATGTTTGGTGAATGCTACAGGCTCCAGAGTGAGGAAGCAGAGGGAGTGCTATGACCGCCGCAGACAGGAGGCCCAGGCAAACAAGCAGATGCTAAGGGGCTGCTTCAGATGCGGAAGAAGAAAATCACCATCACAATGCAGCAATTATGGCAGTCTCAAATTCACTAAGCTGGAGCGCAGTGTGTTCTCACAGCGTCTCAGCAGCACTCACAGCATCCCACACAACAAGCTCATTAGGCCAGCACATCCTCGCTCTGATTTAGGGTGGAGGAATTAATGCAACAGCACCTGGTTTCTGAAAGCCATCCATCCTGCCATACACAGCCGGCCACGCTGAGGTTATGCATTATCTTCTTTGAAAGCGTGAAATGTGGCCACCCCTGTTCAGTTTTAAGCTACACCTCTCTTTTTCCAGAGTGCTATGTGAGGGGCAGGCATATTAATCACACTCACAGCCACTAATGCTAACAATCAGTCAACACAGTCGGCCAGGCTCTCCATCTCTGGTGACAGGGAGGTTTGTCCTGAGGCCTGCTGATTCGTCCTGCTATGTCTGCCTCCAGGACAAAATACACAACACAAGCAGCCTTTCATCCAGTTATCCCACTGCGTCACATCGTCTCGCAAATGATATGATGAATGTATATTAAATATTGCTTTCTAGAGTAGTTCTAACAGGAAACAGATAATTAATTGCAAATAATCATAAGAAAAATGGGTTTTACTGCTTAAAAATATCAACATACAAACAAAACACAGTGCATTCCAAGGGCAGATACAGTTTGGGGAAAAGTAATTTGTTATTGGAGTGATTTTCTGCAACATGGATACAACATATGTCAAACAGTCAAGTTTTGAGAAACAAACAGCTGGCTAGTTCAACTGAGAGGAAACTGCCTACTGAGCAAGAATGATCTCTCCCTGAGTGTCATCCGCCAGCAGCATGAGGCAGAACCAGCATGTTTGGATTCCTACTGTACAACAAGAATATGGCTCCTCTTGTCAACTTCAAGCTGACAAGTGTAACATTGACACAAATTAATACAAAACCTGCACAATTAATTTCATCCTGAGATCTAGCTAACAGAAAAAAAAAATCAAATAAATTAACAGGAAATTCTATGAATGTGCTGAGTGCAGTAATCTGTGTGTGCGCAGTGTGTCCGTTTGTGTGATGCAAGTCTGGGGGTGGGTATGGGGTGTGTGTGTGTGGGGGGGGTGGGGGTGGGGTGCATGTTCTGTTTGTTATCTTTTTTCCATTGCTCAAAAAGAAATGCTAATTATTGGGCTTCAGGTAGCGTAAAATGTACAGCTGTGGTGACTGTCAGTGCTCAGTGGACTATTGAGCTGGTGTACAACTTGACAGTGGGTGGCGTCTCTCGCTCTCATCCCAAGAATCACCCAGTGGCGTTGCCATCTTCTGCCAACATCAATCAGCAGGGTGCTTTTGAAGCACAAGGGAATCATGCTTTATCTGCTATATTGCACATATACATGTAATCCCCTTGATTGTCAGGAAAACGTTAAACTAAAACATGACTATAGTTTGACCCCTATTCAAGTTTTCTGTGTCCTGGAAAATGAAAATATGCCTCTATGTCCTCTGTGTCAGGTATTGTTTAGTAGTTAACTTGAATCTGTTTGATGCTAAACTTGTTCGCACATTAAGGTTGAGCCTTCATGTTTGCATTTCAGATCACCTCACCTTCACTGGTCATAGCCAGATGGCAGAGACAGTCTATGCACAGCACTTATAAGTCAGGTCTGCTAGCAGCAGCTGTCTGCTATATTCTGCTGCTCTACATGGCTGTACACCACAAGTCACTGAAATTTGTTAATAAAAATGTTTCTTTACACTTCATGCCGATGTCAAGCCAGATTGCTGGCTCTTGGGAACAAACTTTATGGACCAGCTTGACGTCAACTTTGATTACTTCATTTCTGAAGAATTCCAGATGTTTGAGACTTCACTCAGGGGGATTGCCGGTACCTGAACTGACAGCATTTGGAGCTATGTGCCATCATAAGGTAGTGTAAATACACGCATTGGGTAACATTAGAGAGTTGTTTGTCGATATGTATTTTATCAATTAATTGCTATTTCATAATTACCTTTTGCATTTTTTTCCAGAGGAGAAAAAAATATATCTTCCAGTGACTGAAGTTTGACAAGTGATTTTTTTAAGTCTTCAGTAACTGATCACTATTCACTTGATTGATTGATGGCTATTTTTAGTACTTAAGTATTATTTACAATGGTGTGCACTGGTGTGTAATGTTTAATACCAAGTCACTGTAGCGTCCAGTCACCTCTTGTCTTGAAAACGCAACTTTGGCTCAAGCTCACTGCAAGACTGGTAAGTAAACTGCTCTTAATGTAGCAGTAAGAGTGGCAATAGCAAAACTTACAAATAGCTCACCAAGAGGTGGTTGAGATGGATGTTTTCACCCTAGAGAGCGAGGTTTGCATCCACTGTCCCATCTGTGGTTTCCCACAAAACGTATTTGCTGTTGCATATTACTTGTATGTAAACGTAAACTTCTAGGAGACAGGGTTGCCATGGGCTATTCTTTCTTTCCAGATGTGCAGTGACAGTAAGTAAGTAAGGTGGTTTGCAACATTGACCAGCCTACGCCTGCTGATTTGTTTTGAGGATGAGGATAGATATTGGATGTTGTGTGAAAGCACTGAAGAAAAGCTTTTTCATACTCTGCTGAGAATGGGTCTGCTTTCTAGCCCTCTTTTTTGATTTTTTTTTTGAAGAAAAGACTTCCAGCATAATGCAGTCAAACAAAGCAATTATTTTAACCTAATTCATGATCTTTCCTTAAACCTAATCAAGTTGTATGCATACCTAAACCTAATCAAACCTCCATCATAAATGGATTTATTTTTTATCACACAAACTAATTATGTCATGCTACAGATATGGGCACAGGAAACGTTTCTGTGTCAATCCAGGTGGTTACCATTTTAAATTAGCAATGAGGAACCCTCACACCCTGACATTTGTTGAAAGTAACCTACTAACTTCCTACCTCTGTGATCACAGCCCCCTAATGAGTTTCCCTCCTGTTCCATCCATTGCTGAATACTTTGTGGATAAAGAGTTGAACAGGGTTGAAAAGGTCCATCTTGATAGCCAGACCATGAAAATTTTAATGTGCTGTGATGTAAGGAGGAGAAAGTCTATAGAGCCCCATTAGTGGTCTCAGCCAATAATCATGAATCATACACTAACAATAGAGAACTGTTTCCCAACATCAGAATACAGGTCATTTGTCCATCACATAATGTCTTATAAACACAATAAGGTCTTCAATCCTTTCTTTGATGATGGGGTTGTTAAGATCACTCTCTGAATGCTCTCAACATAATGTCATGGGACTACTGTAAGATGCATCAAGTATGTGCCGCACTTCTTTTTTTTCATCATCTGTGAAGTTCACAGTTCACTGCAGACATTCATGCCATTGATCATGTATAGTTGCGTTACACTAAGTCACACTTGCAGAGTCAAAGTGCACAACAGGGCGATGTTGAGGAAAAAAATAAGCTGAAAAAGGGGAAAATGTAAAACATAGCATATGTAGTAGAGCAGGCTTGAAATTCACTTGGCTGATTTTGTCGCCCCAGGGAGAGCTAACACTAAAATGCTCTTTGACCATGAAATGGCCCTGCCCGGTAATGGTGGTTAATGGCTGTATGGTGCAGTGGTGCTGACGCTAGGCAGGAGGGAGACCTAACAGGGGCATCCTGCTTGCTCCAGTAGGCCCCATCCAATGAAGGAGAAGGGGAAGGTTGTGATAGTAGTGATATTTTGCTTGAAATTAGAAATGTCAGTGTGCTGTAGTCAAGAGACTGTATGTGAGATGGGTAAATTTGAAGCATCAATAAAAGGGGGATTTCTGTTGGGTCTGAAAGTGAGAAAAAATAAATAGCACCAAATTGAATTAGCGTCATCATTAAGGTTCAATACCATAATTAGTGATAATCTGCTAGGTATGTCTAATTTAAGGAATAAAACAAGCTAAGCAAATGGCACCTACAGCAAACTAAAGTGTCTATGATTGATATCAGCAGATATGATGGAGCAATAGAAGTTTATCACTTAATTGGAGTTCATATAAAAACTATATATATATAAAAAGATTCTACATAAACATGATTTTTAGTTATATATTTCTTTCTTTTTTTTTTTAAATCTACATTGGATAACTAGCACTGACCCCAAACTTCTGTGTAGACGTACTGTATGTCACATTAAGTTTGACTGAGTTGACCTTTTCATAATAGAGCATGTATTCTAGCCTTTGTCCTTTGACGCTGAACTAGCATTGATGCAACTCATTACTTGTGTCAAGCCATGCTAGGATTTGACTTGCTTCTGAAAGACTTATTGCCCTCATCACTGCAAGGTTTCACCAAGGTATCCTCCAGCTGAAACCCATAAAGAGCAAAGCCCACAGGCAAGATGTGGGTATCAAGACCTCAACAAAGCAGTGGCATATCATGGGCCAACCATGGCCAGATGAGGTTACCATCTGAAAGCCATCTGGAAAAATAGCATGTGACAGTACAGAGGTAATGCATGTATTGAAGCCTGAAAGTGTCTTACTCTAAAGGTCATTATTAACTGACAAGACATAACACCACCAGACCTACAAGTAACCTACCATTGATAAACTGATGCCGTTGTTTGTTTTTTCATGTACTTTAAAATGAAAATACAAGAAACCCAAATAGATTGGTGAACAGAACTTAATTCAAAACTGCAATCCAACACCTTCTTTTGAAACATTATTATATTGGCATTTTTCAGCAATGAAATGGATGACTGAGCAATTAAAAACCTGAAACGCATAATAACAGATTTTTTGGCCCCTTGGGACCAGAGGAAACAAACTGTGGACACAACACTGACATATTAGCACCTTTTTTGTTGCTATGGAAACTTGTTAGTGCTTACTATTTACAGTACACAGCTAATACAGAGCAACATCAGCATTCATTTGGACTTGTGTTTCTGGCCACCTTAATGCCACGCTCCTTGTAGCTCCAGGTTTGTTTTTCACAATCAGTGGAGCATTTAGCACCAATTCACTGCTAAATGCTCCACTGTGTCCACCAGCTAGTTTCTAGGCTAACTTTGTGTGTCTTGCCATGAGAGCTGTGAGAGTGAATCAAAATAATGTCGTTAACGGTCATTAAACCAAAACAATTGTCTGAACAGCCATTTTCATATATAAGTCATCCATTGTTGATTGAAAAATATTGATTATAGCTGCTTTAAAAAAACCTGCATTTATGCCTGATGAAATGAAAAAGTGTTCTTTTTATCTGTGGTTTAAACATATTTCTTTGAGTGAGAACTGTTTGTTGACGCTTTAAATTTGATCAGTTTAACAGTTCTGTATTTGCATAACCGAATGTCAGAGAGTTGATGTGGCCAAATAAAGTATGGATTGACACTTACTTAAACGACTCCATTGAAGTATCTGAAGGTCTCCTCAAATTTGCCCCTGAAACAATGTATGGATTGGTTGGATTAATGTAAATGTTAACATCTTTTACAGACTTTTACTGACATTTAGAGTTGTTGTAAATGTTAACAAAACCAACTAAAAAGCATTAGAATACAGTGACAACAGCCATTGAACTAAATCACAGTGTTGGTCTTGTAGTTCAGTGTTTGTCTGATTTGAGTTACCAAACATGCACATATACACATTGAGATATTTTATGTGTACAAATAGACATATTTCTTAACAGCAATACAAGGGCACAGACATACACATATATTTAACCTAAATTAGGACCATGAATTTATGTTTATAGAGCAAATCCAGTTTAAATCAGATTTGACGATGAGTCGTGATAAGGAACTGAGTCATCAGCTGCAGCACAGACAGCGAGGAAAGACGGCGACAACTGAGGGTTAAGCTGCAAACCTCTTCTGACAAACCTTGTCTGAGAAAGCTTTAGTGGACACAATGACAAGTGAAATATGGGGTCAACTATCAGTCATTCATCAATGAACCCATCCTGTCATCATTTGAATTTTGAGCACTAGGCAATATTAACCTTCATAACCCTGAGTCGCATAGGACAGCTTGGCAATGCCTAAGACTGACAGGCACGGTATCAAAGTAACTGTTGGGTGTCACTGTAATAAATGCTTTCAGTCACATAAAGCCAGGGATGAAATGGTACCAGCATGATGATAGGCATCTAAAGAGCTATTGATGAAAGTCTCATCCTAGCTTCTTTACACTCAGGCTTTGGCAACTGTATGTCTACTCTACAAATATAAAATTTAGCTGCTGTTTTGTGAGGATATTTTAACAATATTATCAACATTTGTCTCATACACTGCATATCCTTTGTTTTCTAAAAGATAGTTCTGCCAAGTAAAGCTGCCAAGGGCCATGCTAAAGCTTGAGGTAATTTAATCTAATTGTTATGATCCATGTGAGTAGACAGAACAGTGTGGCCTCAATGTATAGAGGGGACTTCTGTGACCTCTCATGACCTAAAAGTTCAGCGGCCTTAAGTAAGTCTGAGATAAAGTTGCTTCCAGTGGGAGCTGGGTGATATCAACTTACTGTCATCGCCATGTGGGAAATTACTGTGGTTGCCACAAGGAACTGTGACTTCTAACACTATACAATATTAACAAAGATACATTATCAGCAGGCTCTGGATGTAAATGATAGCTTTATCGTGTTTGCTATCTCTGTAAAATAATAACTCAAGATAAGTATCACTGAGCTGAAGTATAAAATGGCTGCTCTCCTTTCCTGCATTTAGCTGGATTATATTCTCTATTTGTAAATTACTCCCTTTGGAGAGAGAAATTAACCTAGATTTCCATATCAAAGCATTATGAATTGAGCCATTTTCCCTGCCCTCCCGTTCTGGTGAAAAAAAAAAAAAAAGAGAGAGAGTGGAGGGAGTCTGTAGAAGTAGCCTGCAGTGATATGCAGGCCATACAGGGCTCCTTTCTTACAGGAGCAACACTGCAACAGAGAGAATCAGCAGCTTTCTACTGAAGCGAAGAATGAGATCACTGGGCTTTTTGTGCAAGGTCAACTTCGAGGCAAGACACATCGTGTTTAAAATTCAGTCCTACCCTCACCGAGCACTTGAAACACACTGTGCCAGCCGGGGAACCTGCTTGCCATTATGCAAAGAGGCGGCGGGCTTAAAGTAAATACGTAATCTTAATGAATGCTGAGATCTGTGGAGGTGGGAGTGAGGGGAGTCCAAGTCAAGTAGAGAAGGGTCAGAAACACAGGGTGAATAATCCTGTGAGTCAACAAGACACAACTGGCTCTCTCTATCCCAATATGTAGCCATGTTTACAGTGAGCAGAATTCAAAAGTTTTCTGACATCTGATGTTGTTCTACTGCAAAATAAGCATGAGCCTCCAGAAATAGTCTCACAATTTATTTTTTTTTCATGTCAGAAACGGTTGTTGAACACCTGGTTTTATGTGGCATGTGAGTAAATAAAAACATATTCTAATTACTGACAGATAGTTATTTATGATAAATCAACAGATGCTAATGGATACTAATAAGGGATGGTAATTATATTCTGTTAACAATATCATTTAAACTTGTAAATACTATGTTCATTTCAGCTATTAAAGAGCCTGCTAACATTTTCTTATTTGTCTCATGCATTGTGACCTATGTCACTGGCCCCAACTTATCTCAGATGCATAAATTTAAAACAAAAGGACAGCCATTGGATGACATGTCACACAATATAGGGGTCTTGTTCTGGCCCTGTGCCTGCTGGCCGTGTCCTTAACTTTGCCCACTTTGCTCTGCGAGACTGCCAGGACATTGAGCCTGACACATCAGAACTGCTGCTCTCTTGGTGCCCTCTTTCATTCGCACTATCACAGAGTCAAAGCCTGCAGAGACGAAGCTGTCCAGAGACTGAGCCCTGCTGGGTTTGACTGGGCCAAGATCTGATCAAGCCTCGAGGAGAGGGTCATCCTCTTCCCTGACTTCTACTTGCTATGATCTCTGAACCGATTCTAAAAAGGCCTCTGACTTGATTTGAGCAGACAGTCCCCCTTGAAAGCTGCCTTTGGTTTGGCTTCTGTAGCCTGGAACGGGGAAAGAGCAGGGTCAGGCTACACACAGGCAGGAGAAAGCTCAAGCAAAGGCAGTGTGGTGGGGG
>NW_019524741.1:28679-55645 GCF_002814215.2 Seriola lalandi dorsalis | reverse complement strand
CGGTGTTTCCTCCCTCTGCTGCACGCTGCTGCTGCAGGCCAGTCCCCGCTCACTCACTCCCTCAGTCCGTGTTGGGTTACAGTGACAAGGGCCCTGTCTGAACCACGACTTTTAGAAAGATAATATTACAGGTAGGTGCAAGCCACGGACCGTGTCACTATCGATAGACAAATTAAGCATTGAAAAACAAGACCGTGACCCAGAAATTCTCGCTTTAATCGGGTCACCGTGCTCGTTTTCAGCACGGAGTGATAATGGCACCTCTCACTGTCCTTAGCATTTGAAGTCCCCTTACCGCAACCTGTAGCTTTTGGGGCAGTGAAAATTGTCCAGCTGGACGCCTTGTATTTCCCCCCATTGGTGCCTTTGTATGTGTTCTGAGCTATGTACACCTGCCCGCTGATAGCTTTCAACGCTTTTTCTTTTTTATCTAGTTGAAGGTCAGTTTACCCCTCTAATGAGCTGCTGTGTGGATTTGTATCAGCAGGGCTGTAGTCATGGATGCAGATAAATGTGTACAGCCTTAATTCACTTGTAAATAAGTTTAATGTAAGAAGTTTTAAAGAAAGAAGAATTCATTCATTCTCTTTAAATTTAATCACTTTTTTTTGGTTTATATTGATAGGTTTCATTATCAGCCTCACTATAAAGTGGTCACAGCTTACATTTTTAGAAACTAACCGCAGAATTGACCACATCATTCTGACCCTATTGTTAACATTGCCATACGTTGGAGGACTGTACTGATCCCAGTCAAGTGAGGAGCTGCGGTAGAAGAAGGGTAAATCTCTTAGATGGGGCTTATTTATGTTGCACATGGGAAACAGCCTGAAAAGACCAAGTAAGCTTGCCGGGTGTCGAAAGAAACGCCGAGATGCAAGATGAAATTCTCTGAAATAGGCTGAACACAAAGTCTTTTAGCTCCTACAGGGTTTTGTTCAGGGTTCCACTGAGAAAGCCCAATGCAAAGTGGGCCTACAGCCAACTGGGATGGATTCTAGGGTGGAACCTAAACAGATGGGAGATAGTATAAAGGTGAATGCAAGGTCAATCTGAGCTTCAGTGATAAAGCTGTGGGCACTGCTCATAGCAGTGTTTTAAAAGTTGACTTGAGAAAACAGATTGTGTGGTCAGAATAAACTCTTAAGACCATATTGGTCCATTTTTTTCCAGGCTTCTTTTGTCTAGATTGCCACAGGCGGAAGCAGCAGACACCAAATGGTCAAAAAATTGTTATCATTATGTTTGTCTGGAAATCAGCAGAATGGGGGTGTTGATTTCCAGCGGGTGGGTTTTTTCCTTTGTCCCTTTTTTTGTTCTAACCCAGATTTTCATGTATAACAGGCTCACAGCTGATCCATCCCCCAGTACACAATCGAGACAGAGGAGGTTAAAGCACTCTGAACGCATGGGACCATATTGCAGGTAATTAATATGTCAGCTCAATGATGAACTTCGTCAATACATCTATCACCACACTTACTTGAAACTGGAGTAGCACATGTGGGATGTTGCAGAGAGCGCAGACTGAGAGTACATTTGTCCATTAGTAAACACTTCATAGTGTGTGTTGTGATTGGGGAGGTAGCGGGGCTCCTCTCTGTCCAGTTGCAGTCATTTTCGCCCGTCACCTCCTCATTGCTGTAAAAACACTTGCTGTGGTTTGGTAGATTAACAGAGAGCCCCCTAATGGAGTAATTACACCGAGCCAAACATCTATTTTTCACCTGTGGTCTGCCATTATTCTCTGTCCCCTATCCACTCCATTGGAAGTCACTTACTCTCCTTACAATGAGTTATCATTGACTGCCATTTAGACGTTCTGGAGCAATTTGTCTTACTGAGGCCATGTGCTGGCCTCATTGCAAAGAACAATCATTCTCCCTCCAATATATAAAACATTCATGGGGAAAAGGAAGAGAAAATGCCCCACAAACAGATAGTAAGAGAGTGGCTAATAGATACTATAAAGGTGACAGACAAGGAAAATAATGTAGGAGATTACTGGTGCAGGAACAAGCCTGCACAACCAGTACAAAAGCTTCAGGGACTGTACCGCTGGAAAAAAAAATCCTTCACCAGACAAATGTGTTAAATGGCTTGTATGGCAGCTATTGGTGGTGGTAATTGCTGTTGTTGCAAACAAACTATACGTCTCTATTTAAATTCAAATTCTAAATGTTTAAATTGCCATCAAAATTCATCACTATTTCCCTTTTACTTATTGCGATATTTAGTTAATATTTAGCTTTGACATTATTGAATTTGGTATTTCTCAAGTGTAACATTTTGGAACCCCAATATTTTTTTTCTTTCTCGTTTTGCTTGGTTCTTCTTTGACTATATCTTTGACTATATTCTTGGTATTAATTGCTATTGATTGACTACAAGGTCCTTGATTCACCGCCCCTGGTTTTTAAAGCTTTAGATAATTTCTCTCCTGTATGTAAACAAGAAACCATATACATCTTTTAACCTGGAGGTCACTGTCATCTTACCACATCATAGTCTGAATTCTGCATCAAACCAATGGGAATAATGTACAGAATATCACAATGAAGTTGGAAGGTTTAAAAGCAATGTGGCTTTTTGTGAGTGCAGACACACTGTCGCATTGTAGCCCTCATTTGAGCATATTTCCGGTCTCATATACAATACCACCTAATAGACAGTGGTATAGCTGCTGATAGATTATTCAACTATGAATCAGTTTGGCACATGTCTCCTGTTGGTAAGCTTTTATATCTGACAGAGGCTTGACTGCTGTGCACAAACCAGCACACATCCCACTCAGCCTCACCAGAAAGGGTTAATCACATTCTTAACTGAGTGTTTTGTTAGATTAGTCTCTCTCCAACTGCTTAACACAATGACAAATAACCATTATTCTTTTTCTTGCACTGATAATCGGGACAACTTAAACATTTCTTACTAGCACAAGTGAAACCATTAATCCTCAGTGATACTGCTGATAAGTGGTGACTTTGGAGTAATGGCCCTGTCACCTTTTTTTTTTCTTTTTTTTTTTTTTTAAAGGGAGAAAATTTGAGCAATTAAAACAAGATACCTATTATATTCTGTGCAGCCCATCTCTTTGTGTCATCATGAGGCATCTGTCACTGGTAATAGACTAAATAATGGAATAAGTTTTTGTTCATTATGTATATATGTTGAAAGATGTTCTCCATACCAAAAATGATCACTTTAGACACCGAACAGGGAATGAGGAGGGATGACTTGGTCAGGAGAGGAAAAACGTAAAGTATAAGTACAATAAATATATGTCAGTTTTATAATGATTTGGCTGACAATTGGAGATTTGCATAGAGAAGGTGGTAACGAACGTTCAAGGCTGCTCGACTTGAACCCAGGTCCACATGTTATTCATCACATTCTTTCATTCTGTGATATACTTGGTAAATTTGCCAATGCATTGTTTCAGTTGTATTCATTCAAAGCTAATTTTACCTCTTGAGCTGCAGCTGTTAGTTGATTAATTGGTTATTCAGTCAACAGAAATTTAATCAGCAACTATTTTGATAACAGCAAATGCTATTGCTTAACATTAATAGTTTCAGCTTCTTGAATCTGATAATTTGTTGCTTTCTCTGTCAGGAAATTGAATCTCTTTGGGTTTTTGAATTGTTCTTTGGACCAAACGAGACATTATATGACATCCCCTTGGACTTCCAGAAGTTATGATTGACAATTTTTGAGGAAATGTCTGGCAGATGAATGGATAATGAAAATCTTTTGTTGCAGTCCTTTCACCTCTCCTTCGATCGGCATTAGACTTCCCACATCATGTTGCAGCTTGGTCCCATGAAGCTTCTAAAGAGGCAGCCAGAGTAAACACGAGTTGCTACAGATGGCATTAAAGGTGAGTGTTGTAAACCAGCAGCTGATAGGTTACACTAGTGGTGCTATATGCAGTTACATGCCAAACAGTGAACCGGTAATTTGTCTGATACCACACTTAACTGAGTGGAAATAGAGGGAGGCATTGATTCACTGTGTATGTTTCACAACTCTGCCTGTTACTCTGTATTCTCCAACATACAGTGCATGCGCCATATACTGCGCTTCCGTGTCCTTGATAGTCTTAACTACAATGTGTGTGTGTGTTGTTGTGATACGACAGTCACGCTGTAACGGCTCCCTGTACACCTTCCGATGATAGCTTTTTAAATATGAGCTAACCACCAGGGTGATGAGGAAATATTTAAGAAACCTTGCATAGGCTAATTGAAATTGTCTCAATTTAATCTTCTTCTCCATCATATGTTCCCTTTGTCATTACGGTTGTCTCCAGCACTAATCAGTTGTTGATGTAGCTGCCTAGAGGTGTTACACTATAACTGACAGGATGATAATAAACACGCATAATTGAGTTTGTGATTGAGTATGATTTTAGATTATTTGCTCATTTTCATTTAACGACTTCAGGTATCTTGACATTAAAGGAAGGAGATTTATTAATGGCACTGCACATTTGGCCAGGTTACATTGTTAGCCTTATTGTCAAATTTGGTCGTTTTAACTTTGAACACAGTTGGATTCTCTTGCACTGAATGGTTTTATCATTAGAATAAGATGAAAACATGCCCACTTAATTGCTCAAGGAAGCTTAAGATTGGGGAAAATCTGTTTAGGTTTGAGTTTGAATCATTTTTGTTCTTATTTGTTTCATCATGCGCATTGACTTAAACGGGACACTCGCTGGGAGTCAAAGTAGAACTAATTAGCTAGTTGCATATTTCCAGAGTTAACACATAACATCCTTAAAACAGATGGTAAGAAAAAATGATTTTACCATTTTATTTATTCTTTATATGTCATTAGTTTTAACACATTATCCAAACCTTTAGATAAAATTAATTGGAAATTAAAACATCCAACCACATACAGGCGACACTTGTACAGTACAACTTGATATAGAAATGTCAAAATATAGTCTTAGCTTTGGTCTAGGAAAGTTAGGGTAAGTGTTGGGGCCCATCAGTGCTGAGGGCCATCTGGCGCCATCAACACACCCAATTTTGAAAAACTGTTGGAACCCTGTGAATTATTATAATGAAATAGTTTCAATCCTTATTAGCATCCTACTATCCTATTCTTTGTATGTATTATTGAACATATAGTGTCTCATCCTACATGCGAAACTCACCATTCTTTGGCAGCACCACCACAGTCCCAGGCACTTTATACTTAGTATTTCTATGGCCGTAGCTCTGTTTTGATCAAAGCAGTTCAGGGGCCTGAGTTTCAAATCCCTCAAAGCCCATTTTGGCTACTCTTTGTTTAGCCCATTGGCATTCTGACCCCATGCTTCTCAGACTTTGAACTCAAAGCTTGGAAAAGCCGTATCGCTTCTTTAAACACATTATCAGTGGGCTAGGCTTTAAGAATATCACTAATCATCTTAAGGTTTTAGTGCAGCGTGGCAGTATCGTTAAAGCCTTGGGGCCCGTTTACTGGCATGGACACTGTAAGAAATTTTCTGTGAAATATATGATAACTTAATAGCAGCAAGTGGTTTGTAAGTTTATGCATTTCAGATTAAAGCAGCTTAAATCACCATAATAGTGTAATAGCAATGCACTGTTAAAATGATGTATTTTAACAAACTGTTTAAATTTAAAGCCCAGTTTTGGACTTGTAACAGGGTTGGTGTCGGTTTGTGGAAAATATGGCACTTGAAAACATGTGTGGTGTCGCTAATATCTATGGAGTGTGGTTTGACTTCTTGTAGGATCCTCCATGTAGCTTCTGGATACAGGAATATAGTATCTATTTACTTTCATTCATTTACTTTCACATATTTAATGAGCCAACAACCTCCAAAGTAGAGCACTGGATCTTTGCCCTGGATCTTTGTAGGATACACTGTCGCTTTGTTTTTCTGGCTTATTTCCCTGTTTCATCCTCAGTTTCCAAACTGGATGTTTTCAAACCACTGAAACTAGATTCATAAAAATGTATTTGCTAACAATCAATAAGTTAACACTTTGCTTACTTTGTGTGTCGGGTTAAAACTTCCTCCCACACTTCAGAGAACTTGGCTTGAAGTTTAATGTCGACTGTTAACGCTGCGGTTTGATAAATAATTGATGTACTGCATACATTTTTGAAAGGGCAATGCAGCACACGCATATTATACAAAGATTATATAAAGTGGAAACGGAGGGATCAGATTTCTACAAGTGTTGCATAATGTATGCTTACCAATGTTTTGAACCATGTCAATCAGTCAAGCTGGATGAATTTTTATTTTCATTTTTGCAGAACTACAAACAACTTTTTAAATTTCTAATTTGCGGTTTGTCTCAGTGGACAACTGACTGTTAGTACATTCTTTTAAACACACCCTCCCATGTCCCATGTGTAGTAGTATAAAATGTGAAAAAGTTTAACATGATATGTAAGAGCAGACTGAGCTTTTTTTTTTTAAATGGACACGCTCTTTGTCTAGACTAAATTATTGCAAATTGCTTTGAGAATGTTTTTTTAACTTGGTAAAAACCAACCAATCAGGTGTGTTCCTGAACACACTGAGCACTTTCTCGATGAACAATTGTCCGTACGTCAGGTGCATCTATTCAACACTCCAAACTAACTGCAGAGCAGAATTTGATATTGAATACATAACTTAATCTTCTAGCGTTCCGTACTAAATAAAAACCACATAGAACCATCTTTTTGTGCATTGCCTTCAAAATCTGTGCACATATGATTGCATGGAAGTCTGTTTGTGCCCCTTAGCTCCTCTCACACCTCTTCACTCTCATCAGACCCCATGATTAAGATTTGGCACCTTGAATCACATTGTCTTCATCTGGAAATATTTCAGCTGCATTTCTGCCACTCTAAAGAGAGATGAAGATAAAGGAGAAGAAGGTAAAAACACACCCTGTTGTGTGAATCCTACAGAAGGCCTTGAACCCTGCCATTCATCCCTTTCACTTCATCAGCTGAGTCTAATTGCCAGAGAGGACAGGATACCCAGGGCCCAATTGTTCCTTATCCTCTTTGGAGCCTCTGAGGCATGAAAAGCGAAAGGCCTGCTTTTGATCTTTTTTTTTTTTGTTAGTTTTTTTTTTCTTTTTTTTTTTCTGTCATCCCCTACTATCCTTTCCCTTAGAGTGAGACACTCCATTCACACTGTGCCCCCCTCTTCATCCACGCAAAATAATTATCAAGCTCTGCTTCATCAAATAATGGTGGATATTGGAGGTCATGATGGGGAGGACCAGAGGTCTGCAGGGGTGGCCCAAGGACGTGGTGGAGCTCGCAACTCATCTTAGAGGCATGCTCCTTAGCTGTGGCTACCTTTATATACCTTGACCCCGGTTTTCGTTTGCCTGTCCTAATGAGACCCTCTCATGCAGCCATTGCAATAGAGGTCTTGCAGTGGCAGGGTTGGGAGGCCACCGTACAATGAGACACAGGGCTGTGCTCAGACAAGGGCGCATCTGTGCCATCTTATTAAGCCTTGGAAAAGAGCTCATGCGTCTCAACGTCCCATAGGCGCTGAGAGCAGATCTATTGACACCTACTTGTCCTTTGCGGTCAACACCTTTCTGTGTGGAAGCAGGCACACCCAAGTTCTTGTTAGAAGTAATTCTTGGCAGAGTATTTAGCGAGGCAAAGTGTTTAACTCGTTTTGGGTGGCCATGTGGCTTAAGGATAAAGAATGCAGATTTATAATGATGAAAAATTCCTTGGAACTAGAGAAATGACAAGTGATGTCAAAGACCAATTTGTCAAAAGCAAGCAGTCCTCATATTTAAAGAACAAAGGGCACCAAAGGCTTTCTTAACGCTCTCTTCCATAATAAATTTTTTTTTTATAGGTTCAAAAGCATTCTTTAGATGATTGGTAATAATCGTGGTTTTAGAAATTGTTTATCCAAAACAGTTTGGATTATTTAGTTTTGTTGCCCTTAGTCATGGACTTGGCCGATATCCCTGCCCTGAAATTTTTGAAATTTGATAGAGTAAAACGCGAGCTAACCCATGCTGATTTGGGGAAAAAAAAAAAAAAAAAAAAACTCCTTCTCTGTAAGGAAACAGTCAACCTAACTACCTTACTAACAAACTTACTAACAAAAGGGACAGCAGGATGTACTATAAGTAGAGCAAAATGACAAACAAAAACACAAGTAGGCAAACAAAAACCTTTAAGCAATCATGTTAAGCACGCCTAACATCTGAGCACTGTGAGAGAACAAAGCAGGGCTCCTGTCAGTGCATCGATCCACTCCTGAAGGCACACACATCCATAGCTCTCTGATTGCTCCCTGCCTCTCGCGCCTCTCTCCCCCGCGCCTCTAACTCTCTGCTCTGGCTCCTTTCTGAGAATGTGCTTATCGATCTGGCCTACTTCCTTGGAGTTAACTCACTGATAAAACCTGACCAAGGGCTTCCAATGGCCTGAAAGAGTTTGGAGGGCTGGTGAGAACGCAAGATGATTTAAAAAAAAAAAAAAAAAAAGGGAAAAAAAAGAAACATTAAGTTTGTCAACTGTTAAGTTTTATCATTGTTTTGGCGTTTGTAATGTGTTATTGTTTGGCCATGGTAATGAGGTTTTTATTCGAGGCAAGTGAAATAAGACAGCAGAGAGCTGCTCAACTTCAAATATTAACCCTTGTCTGATTTGAATCACACTATTCCACATGATTATAGTTCTTAAGCAGCTAATAACCTGCTGACCAACTAGAATTTATTTATTTTTAAAAAGAACTGCTGAAGGGTTTTTGGTTGTAGTGTGAACAAATCTTTTCCTTTTTTTTCACTCACTTATTATTTATATTTTCTACATGATTGTGTTGGTAGATGATTGCCTCTACTATATAGAAGTTAAGAGCTACAATTGTCCCGAAAGCTTTGTGTTACTCGGTTAAACTCTGTTCGACATGTTTTGTCAGGGCTTCACAAGGCATCTTACTTTTCAGTTGTAAGATGACTCATCATAGACAGAGTTTGTATTGAGAAATGATGAGTACATTGAGCTAAATAGGGATTATAGTGCTGTTAAAAATAGTCTTGGTCATTCATTCATTTGTAATTGCAGTTGAATCAGTCTGGTATAAAGTGTGTACCTACTAAGTTACAGTCCTTTACTGAAAAACAACCTAATTGTTAAATAACAGTATTTGCAATATCAAACTGGTAGAATAGTGACAAATGAGTCCATTGACTTTACCCAGCTGGTTGAATTAGCAGTTGCATTTGATTGAGTTAAGACTTTCATTGTGATCACTGTTTTATTCTACTGTAAGCCATCTGTGATAACAGTGAATAGTAATAAGAAAACATGTCAGCATTCTCTTTAATGAATTAGTGAGGAACTATTTCAACATTATTGTCGCTCGGTATGTTGTAGATCTCCAAAAAAAAATCAATAGTTCCTTATTATCCTTCTCAAGAAAGCGTCCGCAAAGATATCAAAAATCAGTGTTTCTTAAAAAAAAGTGACTCATGTTTTGTGTGTCAGTATGTGTAATCGTGTCTCCAGAGTGTGATTACATTGTATGTCAGTTTGTGTATATTTTTGCAAGTGTGTTGTGCTGTCATGTTTGTAGCATTCCATGTGGGAGGGTCTGTTGATAAGTAAGCCATCTGTAGTGTTCTGCCGAACGACATGTTGTAAAGCGAGATTTGAGAGTGTGGAGAGACTTGACTTGACAAATCTTGGCACATAATGAGACAGAAGGGAGTAAAGGCAGAAGTCTGTCCAGAGATAAACAATTAGATTTGTCCCTGAGGTAAAGGCCAGGCAATGCAAGGACTCTCAGACTAACAAAATCAATATGGCTTCCAGTAAGAACACTCAGGGGGTAGAGTGATGAAGAGGTTATCATTCATTTCTCAGATTTGGACACATGTACACAATGAGGAACAATAATGTCAGCATGATCACTAACTTGAAAGCTTCTTGTCAGCGATGTATACATTTGAAAGTATGCATCTGCTATTCAACTACCTGTCAAATATAATCAGTCTAATAAGACATGAAAGATCAACAGGGATTCTGAACGACGCTAGTCAAGCCAGTTTTCTTCAGCAGGCAATTGTGAGAGGATCTTAAAAGAGACAGCATTTGGGAATGGTACGTTCACACCCCCAGATAAAACCATAATGGAGCATGAGCCATAGACAGAGTGGGCAGTCCCTTTGCGTTGCATCCCCTCTCAGGCCCTGCCCAGACTTGCAGGTCTAATCTAACATCTCACCACTGTTCCCAGCAGGCCCCACAAGGGTAGCACTGCCAGGGCAAGGAGGGTTGGACTGTTAGAGGGAGGGGGGTGTCCCGAGTTGTGCTTGCACTGGCTTTAAAGAAGACAACAAAAAGAGAGGGTGAATGGTTTTGGGGTGGGAGTGGGGGACCATCACAACTTGCGTGCAACTGCTGTTAGGCAGGAAAGTCTCCTCAGAGACGCCGAGTCGCTGACCATAAAGGTGTGAGTCTGAGCCACGGCCAGCCTGTCGCCTCATCTCCATTGAGACAGAGACGTGGCACCCCAGTGGGCTTGTCTCTGCTGTGGCCTGGAGCAGCAAGAGCACTTGGGGATGTGGCCTGGCCATCACCTGGGCTCCAGGGGACCAGGAGGCACTGCTAGGATGACCTTCAACAACATGCCAGTCTGTCATCTCGGCCTGGGGAATAACAGGAAAAAATCAGCTAGGGATTTGTGTCGACACATTGTTTACTGGGTCATTGTATCTTTGGAGGAGGCTCTTTGTTTCACTGAGAATGAACTATAGTGAAGGACATACTTTTCACAACATTACTATATTCTAAAATCCCCCCCCCTTTATTACGCTTTCATGTCAAGATAATTTTAGACTATACCATAATTAATGCTTTAGTATTTTCTGATTGCTTTGTCAAATGGAATCATAGGCTCAGGAGGTGAGGAGTAAAAGTGAATTAACATAATTAGACTGCAATACTGATTGTTGTACATTTCACTTTTGATTTTCTCAACAAGTGACATATCCCGACTCAACTTTAGTCTCCCGCCCGCCACAATTTAGAAATCTGTTGATTTTAAAACAGTTGCACCCATTGCAATTACAGACAGTATAGCTCCCCATCATTATATCTGAAAAAAATACTAGGGCAAGACGATAACATCTCATAATGTGCAATATAAATTGGTGTTTCACTGGAGACTTGGGCTGAAACTAAAGATTAATCTGCCGATTATTTTCTTAAGTAATTGATCTTTGCTCTTTAAAATGTCAAACATAGTAAAAAATGCCCATTACCATTTTCTAAAGCCCAAGTTGACATTTTTGATTGCTTGTTTTGATCGATCAGCTGTTCAAAACCCAATAATGTTCAAATTTAATAGAAGATAGACGCACATCCTCACAATTGAAAAGGTGGAATTTAGTATTGTTTTTTTTTTTTTACTTGAAATGATTGATTAATTTTCTGTCGATTGAGACACCATCAGCTCACAATGCAAACCACAGTAAACATAGCATACTTTAATCCTATAAAAGAGTTTCAACATTTTAGTTGCCATCATTTAGACATGTGTGCATTGTTATGCACTGTATAGTATTTGTATTTGTATTGTATTTACGCTCGTCTTAGGTCTCAGTCTCAGCTATCACAGGTTTTCAAGAGAAGGGATTTTTTTTTGGCTCAGAAAGTAAAACAAACATCAGAAAAGCAAAATGCTAAACAAATAAGATCTTCTGTTTCAGCCTCATGAACATCAGAGTAATTCTTGTATAATGTTATGGACTATTGTTGGTAGCACTGTGATAAATTATTGCCAAATGATCTCAAATCTTCTGCATTCAGTGTAAAGCAGCGCCATCCAAACCATTCCCTGGAGACTCTTGTGTTGCATTATCTGACAAACCAATACAGGAGATTCTGTGGAAAAATCTGTGCTTTCTTCCCATCAGCCAATAAGAGAGAGGATTTTGAATGGAGTGGTGATTCTTTATGCAGAGCTGAGACGCGACACCTTCCAGACGGTGAGAGATGGCGAGCCCTAATAATACAGAGCTGTACAATGGTTCTGACAGGCGAGCAATAAAGCAATCAGGGTCCCAGGCATTCCAAATCTCTTTACCGCCCACCCTCTAACACACTGAGAGATGGGCGGCTGACCTGTGAGCTGTCAATCATGGGGGATACCTGCTGGAGCCTGATCAGGGAGAGCTGAGGGCACCAGTCCATCAGATCTGTTTTCACACCCCAGACACTAACATTGCAAGCATAACCACAGACACAAAAAAGCCCCACTGCCTCACTCTTAATTAGGAGATGTGTGTGTTTGTGTGTGTGTGTGTGTTGTTTTGGGGGGGTTGGGGAGGGGTGGGGGGGTGGTGGACTTGTTTGGTTTAAAAGGGTATGGGAGTGTCTTAGATATAGGGGGATAGTAAGTGGAATCCCAGTGAGACAGAGAATAACCTTTTCCCTTGATTTAGGAATCAGGCATTGATCTGTCACACTGTTTTGTACAAGCAAGAGCTCTTTCAGCATTGCTTCTCAGTGTGTGTTGCTTCTCAAGTGTGATGGACTTGTTCATTAGCTGTCTGTAGCCCATTCCAGCAAATAGATCACCATAATACTGCGGTTAGTTAATGGCTTTCTGGTGTTTCCTCTAGAGTCTTCCTGTCTGGGGGCTGACTGCTAAAACTCCTCCACTGTTTTTTCCTCCTTTCTCCAAGTGGGGAGTCTTGTGTTCTGCTGCCTAGCTCAGACAATTGGCTTCAGCCAGTGGCCAAGTCTGTGAGCAGTCTGGCCGCATGGATTCACATTAGACGACTAAAAGCAACATCACAAAAAACATGCTGATCTGACATTATGTCTCATTGATGACCGGAATCATATTGGTTCTCCACAATTAAAAGCCCAGTCTGTGACAGGAAATGTGCTCACAAGGAGGAGTTATATTTTTACGTTCTGTGATATATTTTACCCATTTTTCTTTGTATTTAAAATCTCACATTTCACAAAGTACAAGATACTTCAAGTTGAACATCTGTAAATAGAAACTATTACAATTACATATGATATTCACATCATTAGATTGTTAGTCAAACTGAAGATAGCACAGAAAGTAAATTAAAATAGGGTCATATTGAATCTCACCAAGTACTGTACAGATTGCATGAAATTTGTCCCCATTTCATGATTCTTAGGTGACACTGTTGTTTTTTCAGTAGCACCTCGGTGCACTTGTAGGCTGTAATGAGCAATACAGCCTCCAGGGGCTGTTAAAGGGCCGTAAGGGTTTATTTTATGATGGCGAAAAACACCAAACTGAGAATAACAAACTTTGATATTGTTTTTCTCTTGAAGAAAGTGGTTCTTATTCATACCTGAGCTAACTGAAACATTGCCCATACGATTGGAGTATTCAATGAACCAGCACATTCCTTAAGTTTAATTATTGTTTGCTAACTTATAATAGTATAATTTTCTGTTGTTTCCCATACAGAGTAAAACTGTATTACCTTTGGCTTTCAATTAAATTACTACATGTAATTTAAAATAGTCAACTCTGCAGCTCTGCATTGTTGGCAGTTTGTAGCTGTTTATTTCCACTAGAATATATGGCACTCGGTAAAGCCCGTGTGAGTGTACAGTGTGAAGAATCTCACTGCGCCATAGTGCTCAACAAAGTAGCAGTGTTAGAGTTAATCCATCATGCAAAAAAGGTTGCTTTCAGTCAAAAAGCAATGTATTTAATAATTAGCTGTCTTGAGTCACAAGTGTTGGGGCTGTTACGACTGGCTAGTTAGCTCTGGCTATGTCTCTAGCAAGTCTTGCATATATATATATATATATATATATGCAAGACTTCTTTACAATTCTTTACAATATATATATATTTATTTATTTATAAAAGGAATAGACTAATAAAGGGTTCTTGTGTATGTTGAGGAGATAACACCTCTGGTTACAAGAAGTGGAGTTGTTTGAGTGGGCTCAACAGTGTGCACATCTAGTGCTTTGGTCTGTACCTGCGGCTTGGTCATGTGTTCCAACGAATACATTCGATGTTGGCAGGTGGCTCAGCTCGTGGGTTGTTCCAGTTACTCAGAGGTAAAGGACTAACACTTATGGGATTTTGAATATCATCTGAAATATTCATTAATATTTCTGCATAGTCTAATATAAAAAAAGAATTACAAACAATTTATGTTATATCAAGTCGCAATATTATAGGACCACAATCACAATAGGCTCTGAAATGGAACCATAACATTCCAGTATACAGAAATACAAGGTTTGTCATAAGATGTTTGTCAGCATTGCTTCACTGTCTTTGTGTGTCCTGCACAGTCAAATCCCTGAAGTACAGTACCTTACCAATTAAAATGCCTAGGAATCCTGCACAGTCAGTTGGAGCTAATAAAACGGTCAAAATCTGTTTTTCAGCTGCACACTCTGTTTATACAGTTAGCTCCTATTTAGCAGTGATCCTATGGGGATTTCAGCCACAGGATGTGTTGCAAGGGCAAACAGAGAGGGAGCGAGGTTCTATTGAAAATGACCTTCTGTTGTGACGAATTGAGAATGCTGACAATAAAATACCTTCCAAGTAACTTTATCACAGCGGTTTATCTAAAATGCAAAATCAGTTATATAAGCAGTGTGTCTAGCTGTCGAATAGCAATAATCAAACAAACTTAAACATTGTACTCTTCCACATGGACAGTGGAAGTATGACTTATTGAGCTTTTTGTCTCAAACATTTACAAAATGGGGGGAAAAAAAGGGTGCCTATTTTTTTTTTCCAACAATGCATAATATTGTTTACAGGAATTGTTGCAGGGGAACCATACACTCCAGTTTCATTTTATTAGGTACACTTACTACAGTACAAATCAACCCTCCAGTAAATCTTACCAATAATTATCAATATATAAATATACCATTGATGAGGAAGGAAACACAGTTTTCCCTGCATTCTGCATGAAACTGAGGCAGCACTGTTTTTGAAAGATGTTTCTGTCCTGGGACTTTATACCTGGAGTCAGCCACTTTCATCAGCTTTGGAAACATGTTTTTCCATTGTTCTACCTGGCATCATGTCTTTCGTTACAAAATACAAAATAGCACTTGTTGTGTCCCTGCTTCTTTTTGAGCTCTTATCAAATGGGCTAATGACTAAAAGGCAGACAGGAGCAGGGGTTGGGGTTTTGAACTAATGTTACCACCAGAGGCTTGTTTACGAGCTTGGGTGCTCGCAGTTTGTGAGTGCAGAGTTTGGCTGTGTGTATACTCGCAGGGACGGTAACATTACCTTTTCAAATGGTGGAAAAGGTTTGTTGTGTTTCCTGTCTTCATCAGCACAGGTTGCCTGATATTGTGCAACAGATCTGGCTTTGCTGTGTATCTGGCTGAAGGCAGAACATGACCTCTCGGCCGTGTTTGTGGTGTTGCAAATATCAGATAAATAATATGTCTTGCTGTGCAGTTAATTGAACAGAAACAGAACATGAGGGAGTCTGTGCTCCCGTTTTTGAAGGGGAGTGAAATTCCTGTATTATTTTATTTATATGTTAGTGCTAATACCTGGCTTGTTAGCTTAGCTCGTTTACTAGCTAAATAGCCAGTAAATGAATTAGAGACCATGTTAAAAGGACTGGCTCAACTCTACATTTTTGTGGTTGCAGTGTATGTCCATCAAGCCAGGACTTTAACTTTATACTAATACATTAAAATCAGCATACACAAATTATATATAGTTCTATATTGTTGGAAGAGATTTAAAGTTAAAGTTAACCACTTGTGCAAAAATAATAGGAAATGTCCAAAATAAATAAATAAAACAATATACAAAATCACCAATCTCCCTTATAGCCCAAGAATGACCCAACCTGAAATTTAGTTTAGAAAATAACCATTCACTATCGTACCACACTTACACACACATTAGATTGATACAGTATTAAACACATACACATACACACACACACACACACACACACACACACACACACACACACACACACACACGTATTTACCTTCTGAAGATTGCAATGAGTCCTCAGTCAGGTTGTGTTACTCTCCATTAAGCAAAGTTACGTACATATTTAACCGTATACTCTCAATCAACAGTGTTCACATGGCTGGGTCCAAATAACCTAAAGCTTGGCTAAAACTTAGGCTAAAACACTGCTACTGAGTGGTCACATGTCTCAGGTAGAGTCATTCCTGGGAGACTCCCTGCACAGCTGACCCCAGTGAAGTTCAAACTGGTTCTTTTCAGTGCAGGACGGGTGATCATAGAAACTTTTGATTTCAGAGCTTTCATGGAGTTTGGTGAACTCACCTCATTTCAAAGTTCATAAAACACAATATCTTGAGAGGAAATAATGAAATAATTCAAATCTTGACACTTCTTAATTAGGTGCGACTTAAAATTAACACAAATAAATGAACTGTACCATTTTTAGGGCATTTTACGGTGTAAAAATATTTGTCTTTGAATTAATTCTACGCGCTTATTTGCCAAATAGTTTTAGGAAGTCTGAAGTATCATATTACTGTGGAAGGCCGTGTAGATCCCTCACATGTTTTAAAAAAATATATATCTTCAGTAACTTTTCAAATTCAGAAAACATTAACATACTGTGAAGTTTACTTGTGGCTTTTGTGTCAGCATGTCATCTGTGCAGCATTAGAAATCTAATGGTAAAACTGCCTATATTTGATTGAGAAAACATCAAGTGACAGTTTTCCACCATTAAATCAGACTCTTCAGTTATGTATTTGAATATGTATCAATATATAAAACATCTATATAAACCTGAAGGGTGTGTATATGCATGTGCTTTACACTGTATTGTACTAAAAGATAGTTTGCTTGAGACCTCCTTCCAGAGAGCCACTTGTATATTAAATGTGGTGGCTATGTGTGTGTTTGAGGAGCTGTCTCCCGCTGACTGGTTGGAAATCTTAAAATTTGCCTCTCTTTTTGCAAGCTTATGGTATAGCTGTTTTATGTGCAGAAAAGTAAACGGTCAATGATAGAAGATGAAAGGAGTGTATGTTTTACGGTGGATCTTTACCTCAATCATATTTGACAGTGAGTGATGAATTTTGCAGAAGTCTTTACTTAAACTGTCCCTCAGTGGTGCTCTGTAGAGCCCCCCCCCACCACACACATACACACACACACACACACACACACACACACACACACACACACACACACACACACACACACACATCTGGGGAACTAGATCACCTCTGGGGCCAGGAGCTTGAAGTCAAGAAAGGCTTGTCTTGTTCTTTCCAGATCTCTGATGTCATGCTTTACCGAGAACATATATGTGCTGTTCTGCGGCTGGAAGAGCAGCCCATATGCATTTTACATCACCCTTAGTTATTTTAGGGTTTACTGGACCATTCACAATCTGGCATCACACTGGAGTTTTCTTCCCATGCTCCTGTCAATTGACAGTAATATCCTCAAAACACATCACGTCTTTAAAGTTTTTATATCATGCTGCATGATTTGACTTGGATGTCTGCACTTAATGGCTTTACCTGATGTCAGAACTTTGGTTTGGTTTACTGCCAGTGTATATGGTTCATCACATAATGATCACTTCAACAGTAACATTGTTAGATGTCCCCACGCTAGAATGTGTTGGAATATTTACAGAATTATTGGGCAGAGATCAATACTATCTTTGTAATGAGCTGTACTTTCATTGTACTCGTGTAGTTTGACTAAAGTTTCAAGGCAGATAAAGCAAAGAAGATTTTTCAGGCATCACACATGAGCAGTTTGGAATCAGAAAGAAAATCGTACCGGCTGCCTAATTGGTAAAGTCTGCGTGTAAGTTTTTCCATTTTTCAACTTCAGCATGAACAAGCAGCAAAACAAACGAAAATGTGAAAGCCTGGCCCAACAACTCCTTCCCTTTATTGGCAGCTGATACATGAACAACGGGTTGTCTTGGCTGAAAAAAGCAACTGCTGAGGCGTTGCTGGACCTCCAGACCTTTGTGACCAATGGCGTGTCATCCCTCACTTTGTCATGTTTAACTAAAACCAATCCCCATTCAAAGCAGCATCCATCAGTGTTAGTTGAGAACAATGACAGATTGCCTTTCTTCTGCACTCAAAGCATCTGGATCCTTTCTCTACTCCCCCCCCTTTTATTTATGGTAAACAGCCTGAATAACAGCTGGGCAATGGGAATTTACAAGTTAATCAATTGTTTGTTAGGAGCCACAGCAATGCCCCATACCCAACCATCTGCGAGTTAATGTTCATTTACCATGCTAATTTTCCCATAGGTAACAGCATATCTATTGATTTCTTCTAGCAAGATTTATCCATACTTAGCATTATGAAATGCTTGATATAGAAAAGGACACCTTATTTTGGAGGCTACGTTGAAAATATGGGGGAGTTTAATTTAGTCTGTGAGGAATAAAATGTTAAGCCTTCGGCATATCTGGATTCGACTGAAAGATGAATTCAGCTGGTGCTGGTAAACTTATAGAAAGGGTGCCAAAACAAGCACAAAACTACAAGATAAGTAACCCTGAGGTCCCATGCACATTTTATTCATTCTGTGGGATGTCCTGGAAGTCATATTAAGTTTCACATGCTGATGATGCATCTAGGTAAGCTCTGTTTATCCTGGACGTTGTGCTTCCTGTAAAAGTGAAGTTGCCTTTGTTTTCCCTCCCAGGTATTTGTGCCTGTGGCAGGGTCTTGGTCTTTTGTTTCCTTGTGTTCCCCCTCAACTCCACGAGACGACCTGCACCAACAGGCCTCAGACAGGTCAGTTGCAAGTGTCCCTCAACACGCAGTCAGCGGTCCACATGATCGGCTCCTGTATAATGTTACATTCACAAATGTAATCGTCAAATTTATTTGTGTTTGCAGTAAGGACAGTTTTTTACATTGAGGGAAATATGTCAAAAACATTTTTTATCTTTTGTTTTTTTTTTTTTTAAATCAAACAACAAGAGAGGCACCACAAACACAACAACATGCCCTTGAACCACACACCCTCAGGAACATTATTTGTTAAGATTGCAGAAATTATTATTAATCTGACAATAGAATGTCTAGAAAACTCAAAAATACAAAATCTAGTAGAAATCTCATGCAGAGAGAGCGCAATATTTTTCTAATAAATCTACTTTATTTGGCCATGCTATCTTGGCAGCCTTGAGCCAGTGTTACGATTGGGCACCATTTACAACTGTGCTGTGAGCACTGATATTCACCTTTTCCTATTTCCCGGCTGCAGCACAGAAACCACACGCTACTTTATTTATAATCCAACCAACCTCAGTGTGTAACTCTTGCCCCGTACTCTTGCTCGCATCACACAATGAGGTCACTTCCCTCTGTACCTCCACCACTGCTCATGCATTCCAACATGGCTCTAGGACAGCAGCCCAGCAAAGCTCTATACTCCTCAAATCACAAAGAGGCCCAGATCAGAGCCGAGCTGGACGGGAGCCAGGATCCAGGATCCAGGCCCTCACAGCCCAGGCAGCTGGGGGCAGCCTATAATAAGTGGGAGACAATGAGAACTAGCACACCTCCCACGCTTTGCATGTGGATGTCGATTCAGAATTGAAATTAAATGGTTTCATAGGTTTTCTATAGACCACACTAATTATGAAAAGATTTGAAAACCACTGGTGGGCTTAGACTACATATAGTCTACATTAAGATGATATGTTTAACATAACAGATGATAAATTAAGAGAAGATGTATTACTTAGTTCACTTTTATGAGTTTTGAAACTGCAAAGCTGGAAATAAATAAAATAATCCAAAACATACATGAAGGCATAAAGAGAGGCTTTCGATTTTGTTGAAACTTTAAAAACTGCAGAACTATTAATCCTCTCATGTCAATGCTTATTTGTTTCCAGGCCAGCTTGCTTTTTTTATGTCTTACCTGTACCTTTTTAAAATCCACATTTAATTGAACCAGACTGAGTTTACTGTAAAAACTGGGCAACTGAATAGTATTTCGTTTTTCCAACAGTCATCAAAAACATGTATGTACAATTTTCTTTTTTTTTTTTTTCTTTCACATGAGAAAACTGGACATATTTAAGGCATTCTATTTTAATGAATAATAATGAACAGTTCACTGTGATGTAGACGGCGGTGCTGCTTTAATGGTCCCTTGTAGCCTCTTAAGCCTCTGGTGATAAATCTCACGCGGGCTCACTCGTATAACTAAAACCCAAACCTCATTCAGCTTCACATCCATCAGTGTTTGGCTGAAAGCGATGACAAAGCACTTTCAATTACACCAGTAACTGACTCTGGAAACAGTTCATAGCAGGGTCCAGGCTCGAAGACTAGGGGAAAAACACAAGGGGGAGGGCAGAATGGCTGGTAGGGCATCCGTTTGACTTGCTCCCAAATAATAAAAAGGGTGGTGTTAGCCGGGGACACAAGGGATGCCGCCAGCATTGCGAACCCAAGGACAATTCACCTATTTTGTGTGCTGTCACCCCTGTAGTCTGATTTATGGTCGGGACATCCTTCCTATGACCCATTCGTCCATCAGCTCAGCACTATAAGGATACTCTGGTGATTAGAGGCTGAAGTATCAAAGCGTCCTCAGTCAGGGCCCTTGTCTAGTACCAGAGGGCCTTGCGCTGCTGAATGGGGAGTGTGGCAGTTGGGAGGGAGAGTGTTGCAGCAGCAGAAGAGTGCCATTCTTAACCCTGAGCACCACAGGATAGAAGAGCTTTTTGAGAATCCATCAACTGTAAATGCTTCATTCCATAATGTTGGTGTTTTCTTTTCCATTTTTCATCCCAATTTGTAATTATATTATGTGGAGTGTGTGCTCTCTAAAAGTTAACATGGCAGTGTTTAATTGGAGTGATTTTACTCATAATTGCATGATCCTCTCTACCACTTTTGGCTTCCACTTTGTTTGAATAAGCAGGCTAATTTAGGAATCCATCCTCAAAATTAATCAGTATAGCATACTTAATATTGAAGTTCAAAAATAAAATAATTGAGAAAATGTAAATCTGCCTTGAATAATGGGAGCCTTGAGCATCAACAAAAACAGCAAACCCAGCGATGACACTGTCAGTCGGGGAAACATCTAATGCAGCAATAGATAAGTGATGATCATTTTTCTCTCTTTTAAAATGCCTTTATTACATAAATAAAAACAGAGTCTGATCCTCCAGAGTGCCTGATCTTTAAAGCAGCGCTGACTCCAACCCCCCTGATGAAAGGCCCACACTAACATCAGGAGTCCAGAGCCTTTACTCTCTAACTTCAGGCAATTATGACACAGAGGAGATCTTTGCCTTCTGCACTCAAAAAAGAAGAAGAAGAAAGGCATCCCTTTTTTCCAAGCTTAGTTGTAAAAATAAGCTTGCTCTCCTCAATTGCAGTCACCCCATGCCCTTTGCAATAGCAGCAAGGATGTATCGGAACAAGCCATGGGGCAAAACAAATCACTTGTGATTTACAGAATTATAAAGATTTTAATAGCTGCAATGTTTCTCTCTCAGATTGGTCTTTATTTCCAGGAGTCAAAGTTTCCTGGGTGCCCCGGGCTTTTAAAAAGCAGTAATTGGCCAACTGAGAGACTTAGGATCTCCCTGAGTGATTGAGTGTATTTGTTGCTATGAACTTGAGGGTATCACTCTAAAGATCACAGGTCCAGGTTGTGAGAGCCTGCAACTTATCAAGCACAATTCAGTTTGCAGCCATGGAAGTCGGACTACTTTTTCATGCAGTTTTGTTTAAAGTTTTAACCTTTCTGTGGAACTCGATGTTTTTTTGCTGATTAGTTGTGTTTCCAAATAATTCAGCATAAACTACGGGGCTCTGGTTTGTGAACTAAAGACAGCCTTGAATTAATGCAGAATAACTGTCATGATAAAGAGCATGACTGTTATTCTGGTGCGTAAGAAAAACAGCGGTGCACATCTTCAAGAAACAACACTCATTTGTGTTGGCGTGTTTAATTGGAAATTATTTTTATTGTACTCTTTGCATTCACGTGATCAGCACACCACTTTTACATATACACATAAAGGTTTTATATAAACTACATACGCAGCTGTATTCATAACAGTGCAGAAACGGCAACAGCAATAAACAGCCAAAGCTTTGCAGGAATGTGTAAGATGAGCCCAACGTTACTTACACTACTACGCCTCCAAAGAAATACCCAATCAAGCAGAATTACTACTACACAAAATGAATAGTTAGAAATTTAATAACCATGCACTCACTGCTTAACAACTCTTACCTCTTCTCTTGACTGAAACTGAATACCCAGCTATCTCTTAATTAAACAACCTCCCTTCACCTCTTACCTGTTGTGTAGTCAGGCAGTAAACAGTTCACAACTATCAGCATAATTAGTGCCCCTTTCTCAATAGGAGCTCTCTACATTATGTTGACAATTTATGAGACGTATTAAAATTGATTAACAGTTTTTTTTTTTTTTTTCTCAGTGCGCAGTAGGTACTTCTTGTATCTGTTATATTAATTAATGGGTGAAATATATTTCCTTTACGTTCTTTAAATATAGCACTGAATTTTACCTGACACATCTGCAGAACAACTCTCATAATATTGAAAGCATGTGCTCTCTGTTAGAAAAACAAGCCTGGCAGTAGCTAAGCTACATTAAGGAAATCCACCAGGGAGACATAATCGAGTTTGACTCTCTACCGGTGGTCTCCTTGTTAGTGTTGTGAGTGTCAGAACTGACAGTGCAGGTAGCTCAAATGCCACTTAAGGTTTTAGCTTCAATGGCTTTTGGAAAGAAATGACCGTGACCTGTGTAGCTTGAGCCCACATCCCACACCCTTTCTGCCTGACAGCCGCTCAATGGCAAGTGTCTGCCAGCATGCCGAGGGGAACGCTGCCAAACAGCCGGAGATAGAGATGATTACCACATCCCTCTCTCCCTCTCAGGCTGCTCACTGAAAACTGATACCTACTAACAAACTGCTGTCAACATGTTGGCGAGGCAGGGAGAGTGAGAGCAATAGTATGTGCTGAGAGAGAAAAAAGGGAGAAAAAGAGATGTGTGGGAGAGTCAACGTGAGGAGTCCAAACAAGTTAGGATTAATGACATTGAAACAAGTTTTTTTTTCTTTTTTTTTTTCCCCCCACTGTTTTCACAGCTAACGCTATTGTGGCAGACTGGAGGAATGCAATCAACACTATAAGGAAAAGGCTGGTTAGGCATGCACTCACCTACAGAGTGATGATCAAATGAAGAATGTCAGACAACGTAGTCAAGGTCACGAGTTTTCAGACTCCTGTAGCTCATCATGTAAAAATGATGTAGGCCTACATCATGGCTGTAAGAGAAATTATTTCTCAGGTACAAGTTTTACTTCTTTTCCTTTTTTTTTTCTTTTTTTTTATGGTAACAAGTATAATTTGTTCACAGTGAACGCTACACTGACAAGAGTTTCTACTTTAAAGTTTCTCCGGTGTTGTGCAGATATGTAAATCCCTGTAGACCTTTACTCCAGTCACTTAAAACTTAGGCTTTCCTGCTGAGTACAGAATGAATGCAGTTCTTCCAGAGCAGAGTTATAAATGTCATTGTTTCTGAATAAATCTCCCACTGCGCCACTTTTGAGACACACATTTAAGTGAAATAAAGGAAAAATCACAGCTGACATATATTTTCCTAATTGTTGCAGAGTGGGCACAGGAAGCAGCATGGAGTAGCTTGAATCATCGGTAATTAGAATATCGCTGTGCTTAATTACAAAAGATTTTGATTGTCTGATTTTCAGCAGAAGGCCTATTTTAGCTACTGTCTTAATACACGTTTGTTTTTGAAGATTGGGAATGACAATTATCATAATGTGCATCCCAGCATGAAATATTTTTGTCAAAGACAAGAAAACAGGATATGTTAAGTAGACATAATACATATGTGGATTCTTTGAAAAATGCTAATTAAAGTCGTAAGTATTTCTTTTCTTTTTTTTTTCTTTTTGGTAATTTGAAAATGAAGCTATTTTATTCAGAGATTATTTTCAGGGCACTACAGCTGTACTGGAGAGACGACAGGATACACATTGAGGATTAAAAAAACAAAAAGGATTTTTAAAAGTGTCATCTATATTGGTTCTGATTCTTAATCGCCCTGACAGAATGTGGGTTCAAATACTCAACAGTCAAGTATTAATTTTCTTCTCTTGGGGTTATAGTGAAGGTAAGAGATTTCTGCTCTGATATGAAAAATGTCAATTACTTTTAAAAAGCTAAAACTTTGTGTCCAGAGCTTCACACTGTTGAGCCTCATGCTTCAATTGGACTCTGTAGAGGTTGGGGATTTACTTCTTATTTGTTTATTCCAGTTATTAAATGCCACAAATTGAAAAAAGAAAAATCAAGGACAGAATAAAACTGTCTGCTGTAATTCTCTCTGGAACTTTGTTGAGCAACAAGATAAGTATTTCTCTAAAAATCAATTTTCGAGAAGAGACAATGGAAACAAACCTAAGTGCTAGTTTGAACCAACCCCATAAGACTTCCAGGGAAACCACCAAGCCTAAGAAGCACTTTATTAGCCAGCAGGGGGGGGTCAGGAGGACCAGCCCTATCATTGATTGAGGTTGGAGGATGCATCCACAGCTGCACTTTCTCTAAATTTCTAAGAGTAAATATGCACCTTTGAAGTGGGGGGTGCCTAGGAGCACTCCTCTGCACAGATTGTGTGGGTTTCTGTGGGGAGCTGTAGTTACGGGAAAGATCAATGGACAGGGCATTAGGGGGAAGAGTACACTGTCCAGCCCTCCAGCCTACAGAACAACTCAGCAGCTCCTAGATGGCCAGTATTATTGAGCTTAAGGCAGTTTAATTCTCCATGCTGTTTTCTCAGACTGCAAAATTCCAATCTTTCCGGCTGCAAAACGTATTGGAGGAAAAGATGAAATATACTATGAACTTTATGTACTGCACAACTCCAGCTTGGTTCATATTGTTCTGCTTCTACTGTTTTTTTTTTCTTCTTCTTAACAAAGCAGCTCCCATTTTAGTTGTTACCCTGAGAAAATTCTTACTGGTTGAGAGAACAAATGGACATTAGAATGATAGCTGACCACTTTCACTTTGTAACTTTAGCATTATCATACTTATGTTTATTTGCTATTTGAGGTAATTTGTGTCCGATTTGTATATGTATTTATAGATATTTTCACATTTCTTTTTTTATCTAGTGATAAACACATGGGTCTTACAATTCAAAACACATAATAGTCTTGAATATCCCAGCTTTTCAAATAAAAAACAGCTAATATTTTTAACTGGAATACTCTTGTCTGCATAATTATTGACTGGAAAACTCCTCCATCGACTTCTGGAAAGCATGGAAAAACCCATATCCTGCTCATTGTGTGGCTGGATGTATGTGTACTTGTGGCAGGCTTTAAGTGCATTAGATGTGTGCTGAATACACAGCTTCCATATTGTGGTTTGTAAAGACTATGGAAAAGCCTTTGGGGTAGCCACACTTGCAGATGAGGCTAATCTGCTTGTGGTTGGTACAGAGTGATAAGTGAGCAGAGATTTTTAAGCTTTTTGTCTTCTGCAAATGTCTCAAACTCAGTCTTGATTAAATACAAAAAGAGGACAGCACTGAATAAATGATCAAATGGAAGATACAGGTTGCAATTAAATACAGAACTTTCCATGGGTATTTTATTGACCATTAATTTTAACGAGTCCGAATAAAATTTGTTTAGTACAGTCAATGCTAGGACGAGATGACACCATGTATCATCTCCACAGCGTGTCAGAGTGTAGCGGCTCCGCGCTCCCAGGTGTCGCCAGGGTTTGGCTCCACCAGGCTCGGAGATGCAGCCAGAGAGAGTTAGCACTTACAACCCCTGTCACACTCCACAAAACACTGTGTCACTCAAGCACGGCCTGTGTGGCAGCTCTGGCATTAATGGAGACGTTGACATCCTCCGACAGAGTGTTTATCTAATACTAATGCTAAGCAACCAGAGGCTGTTGCCCCCACACGGAGCCATCCAACCCCACCGCAGACGTCGGTGTCTGGCAATCGCACTAGTTTTCCCATTCATCCCTCAAGACTTCATAACAATAAGTTTTACTGCTGCCCGGTGCCATGTCTGTTTTTTTTATCATTCAGCCAGATATTTCTTACCACCATCCACTAGACAGCCCAACTGCTTCACAGGTGCTTTAGACAAACTTGACTAAGTTTATGACATATTGCAGGAAACATCACCTGTGTATGCTGGCATGAATCTTCAGCTCGGGGCCTCCAACAAAAGTTGTTTACATATTTCTGCTGCAGTGTTATTCTCAGGCATTTTTTTTCTCCTGCAGATTATTTTCACTACCCCCCCCCCCCCCCCCCCCCCCACACACACACACACACACACACACACACACACACACACACACACTTATAGAGAGGGTAATTCAAGCTTTGTAGAATCAGCATCAACTTTTGAACACACACTTCTTTTTAACAGTTCATAAAAACATATTTAAACAGTATTCATATTTTCTTCCAATTAATTCATATACATTTTGTAGATAAATAGTGAGTCACAAAACTGTACATTATAAATTTGGTAACAAAAATAAGTACATTTCAGTTGAAAATAAATAATCTTAAAGTGTACTTGTTTTTAGACTAAACCTACTATGCAATATACAGTGTATGAAAGTCTGCACAAATTCCTATATGCTGCTATATGTATCAGAGACTGATGATGGGTTCATGAAGTGTATGGAGCTATCTTTAGAGGATTGATTTCCCATACTGCCACGCAGTTGGCTGCATTTATATTCCATGCCTGTGGCTCCGTGACCCCTGGTTCTCCTTTGATGTGGCAGGCAGAAGCACAAACCAGGATGAGGCAGAGAGAGAGAAGGCTGAGGGATAGCAAAAGGTGAAACAGTCTACAATGGGCGGGGGGGGGGGGGTTTTTTTTTTGGGC